>NC_134784.1:18461896-18466896 GCF_046742065.1 Oratosquilla oratoria
TATCGAATTCTCATCTTGTCGACATTTTGAGACTATACAAAACATGTCGACAATATGAGAATTCGATATTGTAATAATAATAATAATAATAATAATAATAATAATAATAATAATAATAATAATAATAATAATAATAATAATAATAATAATAATAATAATAATAATAATAATGATAAATAATAATAATAATAATAATAATAATAATAATAATAATAATAATAAATAATAATAATAATAATAATAATAATAAATAATAATAATAATAATAAATAATAATAATAATAATAATAATAATAATAATAATAATAATAATAATAATAATAATAATAATAATAATAATAATTAATAATAATAATAATAATAATAATAATAATAATAATAATAATAATAATTTCTCACCACCTTTCTCACCATACACCAGGTAGGGCGATGCCCTGTCAGCGATGATGCCTCACGAAGTCCCTCCACAAGTCCCTATCAGCATACAGCTGCACACTCTCCACCTCTTCCATAGTTCTTCCTCTTGACTCTATGGCTTGTCTGATACCGTCTCTCCATCTCTTCCTGGGTCTTCCTGTTGGACGCTTTCCTTGTGGCTGCCACTGGTAGTATTTTAATGGGTACTGATGCTCATTCATCCTCATGACGTGGCCAAACCATCTTAATTGGCTTTTCTCTACATATTCAAATATTGGCTCTATATCCAGCTCTCTTCTTATTTCTTCATTTCTTATTCTGTCACACCTTGTTACACCTTTTATTATTCGCAGTACTCTCATCTCTGCTGCTTGTATCTTACTTTTCAGCCTTTCTGTCAATGTCCATGTTTCTGACCCATATGTTAGAACTGGTCATAAAATATTTTTGTAAATTGTTATCTTAACCTGCTTGGGTATAAGTTTTTCTCGCATCAATGGATATAGCGTTCTTAAATTATTTGTATTGCACTGTATTCTATTTAATATTTCTTTTTCCATTTGACACCTTTCATCTATCTTTACTCCTAGGTATTTAAATTCTTCAACTAATTTCAGTTTTTCGCCTTCCAACCATATTTCTATCTCTTCTTTTTGCCTTGCGACCATCATTACTTCTGTTTTATTTGTGTTTATTTTCATTTTCACTCTTTTCAATGCACTGTTCCAAGCAGTTAATACATTTTGAAGTTCAATGGGGTTGTTTGCAACCAGTCCAATATCATCTGCGTATGCCAATGTAATAACTTCCTCTCCAGATCTCAAATTTTTCATACATTTGTCCATAAAAAGTACAAAAAGCAATGGGGATATAACCCCACTTTGTCTTACTCCAGAATTTACATCAAACCAGTTATCCTCGCGAGTTTGTGTTCTTACAGCGCTGGTACATTTACTATATAGACTTTTGATTGCTCTAACAAGTAATCTATCTACACCATATATAGGGTCTTCCAATGTATCCCAAATCATCTTCCTTGGTAGCCTGTCAAAGGCTTTTTCTAAGTCAACAAAAGCTATACACACTGGTTGATCCCATTCCCATCTCTTCTCCATCAGCATTTTCAAGGAGAAAATTACATCTGTTGTACCTCTCTCAGGTCTAAATCCATACTGTCCCTCCTCTAATTTTTCTTCTACCGTCGCTCTTAACCTTCTTTCAAGTATTCTTTCATATATCTTCTCCACATGTGATAATAAGGATATTCCTCTCCAATTTTTGCATTCTGACTTGTCGCCTTTCTTTGGTACTTTACATATAATGGCTTTCCCCCAATCCTCTGGTACTCTACCTTCACACCAAGCTACATTGAAAATTCTCGTTAGCCACGCGACTGTGTTTTCATTTCCTTTTAGCAGCTCTACAGGTATGCCATCGCATCCAGGACTTTTTCCATTTTTCATTTTACTGATGGCAACTCTAGTTTCTTCGATAGATATTTCGTGGTAGTAGTTTAGTCTCAGGCTGGTGTTTTCACACTCATCGTCTAATTCCTGAGGATTCAATAATTCTGAGAAATATTTTCTCCACCTTTCATCTACTTCGTTCTCATCTGTTAGTAACACTCCGTCTTTATTCTTAATTGTATTTACTACTGTTTCTTCGCCCCTTTTATAACTCTTCGCCAAACTATATATGAGCTTCCTAGTTCCCAGCAGATCCTCTTCAAGCTCTTTTCCCAATTTCTTCCAAGAATCTCTCTTGGCTCTTGCTTTTACTGTCTCTGCTTCGTTTCTTGCTGTTTCGTATTCCAATCTATTTTCTGGGGTCCGTCTTCTCATCCATCTTCTAAAAGACTGACTCTTCTTTTTAACAACATCCCGGACTTCATCCGTCCACCATATAGTTTTCTTTTTTCTTCCACCACTAATTTTCTTGGTCTCCAGAACCTCTTTGCTATTTTTGTAATTTTATCCTTCATGCCTATCCATTCTTCTTCAATGTCTCTGGTTTCTTCCGGCTCGCTCAGATAAACTTCTGAAATCTTTTCCTTATATAATCTTGCCTTTTCTGGTTCTTTTAGGTTCTCTAATTTAATTCTTTCTCTGACTAGTTTTTTCATTGGCTTTGGCTTCCTAATGTTTAGTTTCGCAAGAACTAAACGATAATAATAATAATAAATAATAATAATAATAAATAATAATAATAATAAATAATAATGATCATAATAATAAATAATAATAATAAATAATAATAATAACAATAATAATAATAATAGTAATAATAATAATAATAATAATAATAATAATAATAATAATAATAATAATAATAATAATAATAATAATGATAATAACAATAATAATAATAGTAGTAATGATAATGATAATGATAATTATAATAATGATAGTAATAATGATAAAATATTAATAGTTATAATAAAAATAATGATAGTATTAATAATCAAAATAATAATGATAATAACAAAGTGAAAATAGAAATAAAATAATAATAAAAATAATACAAAATAATGAAAACAAGAGAATAATGATAAAAAATAATACAAAATAATAAGATGATAAAGAATTAAAGATGATAATAAAGATAACAATAAAATAATACAATAATAATAAAATGATAATAATAATGATAAAATAATAATAAAAAATAACAAATTGTGATTATAGGCCGGTTTCGTTGACATCTTACCTATGTAAAAGAATGGAGCGAGTAGTGCTAAGCAGAATAATGTATAAGATAGATCATTTAATATCTATATATACCAGACTCCTGTTAGGCGTCGCCACCTGTCAGTATGAGAGACCGCCAACTTGCCCTGTCGTCGAAGATCCGGTTTTGACGTACTTGTTGAAGCGTTGTGCCCCGTCGGCGTAGCCCATCGTCAATATTCATTATGATCCATCTGTTTGTGGGTCGTCGAACGGGTCGCTTACCGGTTGGTGTCCAATAAAGCCATCTCTTTGGGGTCCTCTCCTGATCCATTCGTTCAACATGTCCAAACTATCTTAGTTGTACACGTTGGACAAACTGTAAGATGCTCTGTACCTCCAACTCTTGCCTAATTGCATCATTGCGTATGTGGTCAAACCTCGTAACCCCCTTGATGAGTCTCAATGCTCTCATTTCTGCTGCTTGGACTTTGCTGCTGGTCTTTGTCGTTAAAGTCCAAGATTGACATCCATATGTCAATATGGGTCTAAGAATACTCTTGTATATGACTATTTTAACCGCGGTAGGGACATTTCGATCTTTCATCAATGGGTATAGTAGCCCTAGGTTTTGGCTATAGGCAGCAATTCTAGCTTGTACTGCACTTTGGTCTTTTGCTTTGCCATCCCAGGTGACTCCCAAATATTTGACGGTTTCTTTCTGCTGAATAGGTACTCCATTGATCTCCATGTTCAATGTTTCTTCTCTCCTGCTTACTACCATTATTTCAGTTTGACCAAGATTTAGCTTTAGTCTGTACTCTGTGAGTACCGCGTTCCATAGATTTAAGGATTCACTTACAGCGTGTGAAGATGATGCAATGTTGAATATATCATCTGCATAGGCAAATTGCAATGATTCTATAGGACTCCTTTCTCCTCTTCTAAATTGAACTTCCTTTATCACTTCATCCATTAATATGATAAAGAGCATTGGGGATAGCACACTACCCTGGCGCACTCTAGATGATATATCGAAGCACTGTAAGGTCTCACTAACGGGCTTGACTGCTGTATTATTGGAATTGTAAAGGCTCTTAATAGCTCTTCTCAGTTTTGGGGGTATTTGGTATTCCGTACTTTGGAGTACTGACCACAGCTTATCCTTTGGTACGCGATCAAATGCTTTCTCTAGATCTAAGAGTATTACATATTTGTCTTGATCAAACTCCCATGACTTTTCCAAGATCATCTTTAGAGCGAAGATTAGATCTGAAGTCCCTCTGTTTGGTCTGAACCCATGTTGAGTCTCTGCCAGTATGTGTTCTACTCTATCGTGCAGACGAGCCTCTAACAGTCGTTCATTTAATATCTAAAAATCTATATGGATATATGAAAAGTAAAAGTACTACAGATTGTGTTATTAAATGTATTTTTGGCTACCTCCCTTGTAAGGGAGAAAAAGCTTTGGTATATGTATGTATGTGTGTATGTATGTATGTATGTATGTATCAAATTGTAAGTTACAACTTTTCCTATGGAGCTGAAATGATAATTTATGCTGATGACATCCTTATACAATGCAAAACTAAAGGATCGATCGGCCGTGGAGATGATCATCTTAAAAAAAATGTAGACAAAATAAACAATGGTGAAAAAAAAAATGTACTCCAATAAAGGCTTACGCCAAAAACATATGTAGAATTATAAAGAATTATGATGTAACAGACTATTGTGTCCCCGATTTGACAAAAGAGATCGTCTGCTCTTGGAACAATGAACCTCTTGATATTGAAAAAGAACAGTTAGAGTACAAGAAATGTGAATATGATAGCTCACAATTACGTCAGATATCCCTTTGTAAAATTTCAATGTAACCAAAATGCAATGTAATAAATATTTCGTGTCATGGGTCTG
>NC_134784.1:18471896-18489396 GCF_046742065.1 Oratosquilla oratoria
TTTTGGCTATAGGCAGCAATTCTAGCTTGTACTGCACTTTGGTCTTTTGCTTTGCCATCCCAGGTGACTCCCAAATATTTGACGGTTTCTTTCTGCTGAATAGGTACTCCATTGATCTCCATGTTCAATTCAATGTTTCTTCTCTCCTGCTTACTACCATTATTTCAGTTTGACCAAGATTTAGCTTTAGTCTGTACTCTGTGAGTACCGCGTTCCATAGATTTAAGGATTCACTTACAGCGTGTGAAGATGATGCAATGTTGAATATATCATCTGCATAGGCAAATTGCAATGATTCTATAGGACTCCTTTCTCCTCTTCTAAATTGAACTTCCTTTATCACTTCATCCATTAATATGATAAAGAGCATTGGGGATAGCACACTACCCTGGCGCACTCTAGATGATATATCGAAGCACTGTAAGGTCTCACTAACGGGCTTGACTGCTGTATTATTGGAATTGTAAAGGCTCTTAATAGCTCTTCTCAGTTTTGGGGGTATTTGGTATTCCGTACTTTGGAGTACTGACCACAGCTTATCCTTTGGTACGCGATCAAATGCTTTCTCTAGATCTAAGAGTATTACATATTTGTCTTGATCAAACTCCCATGACTTTTCCAAGATCATCTTTAGAGCGAAGATTAGATCTGAAGTCCCTCTGTTTGGTCTGAACCCATGTTGAGTCTCTGCCAGTATGTGTTCTACTCTATCGTGCAGACGAGCCTCTAACAGTCGTTCATTTAATATCTAAAAATCTATATGGATATATGAAAAGTAAAAGTACTACAGATTGTGTTGTTAAATGTATTTTTGGCTACCTCCCTTGTAAGGGAGAAAAAGCTTTGGTATATGTATGTATGTGTGTATGTATGTATGTATGTATGTATCAAATTGTAAGTTACAACTTTTCCTATGGAGCTGAAATGATAATTTATGCTGATGACATCCTTATACAATGCAAAACTAAAGGATCGATCGGCCGTGGAGATGATCATCTTAAAAAAAATGTAGACAAAATAAACAATGGTGAAAAAAAAATGTACTCCAATAAAGGCTTACGCCAAAAACATATAAGAACATAAGAACATAAGAAATAAAGGAGACTGCAAAAGACCATAAGGCCTACACTAGGCAGCTCCGTATCCATCACCACCTGTCATCCCCATCCATAAAGTTGTCTAATCGTTTTTTAAAACAACTGATAGTTTCAGCGCTTACTACATGGTTACTAAGTTTATTCCATTCATCGACCACCCTATTAGTAAACCAATTCTTGCCTATTTCCTTCTTAAATCTAAATTTGTCCAGTTTGTACCCATTACTGCGAGTCCTGCCCTGTTGTTTTATTATGATGACCTTGTTTGCATCACCCTTGTTATAGCCTTTGATCCACTTGAACACTTCTATTAGATCACCCCGCACTCTGCGTCTTTCCAGAGAGTGTAAGTTTAGGTGCCTAAGCCTCTCTTCGTAAGGCAAATTTCCGAGTCCTTGTATCATTTTGGTCATTCTTCTCTGTACTGATTCTAATGAATTTACGTCCATTCTGTAGGACGGAGACCAAAACTGTACCGCATAGTCAAGGATGGGTCTAACTATCGCTAGGTAGAGTTTAATAATTACCTCTGCACTTCTATTCGTTACCGTCCTAGCAATGAAGCCTAATGCTCTGTTAGCTTTATTTCTGGCGCTAATACACTGCTTCCTGGTTTTAAGGTCCGGACTCACCAGAACTCCCAAGTCCCTCTCGCACTCAGATTTTTCTAAAAACGTGTTATCTAAGTTGTATCTATTTTCGGGGTTGTGTAGCCCTACGTTTAACACGCTACACTTAGAGATATTGAAGTTCATTTGCCACTTCACCGACCATGTTAACAGCTTATTAAGGTCATCCTGCAGAATCTGGGCGTCGTCTCCTGACCTAATTAGGCGTCCTATTTTAGTGTCGTCCGCAAACTTACTAACATCACTATTTAACCCTTCGTCTAAGTCGTTTATAGACATAATGAACAACAAGGGACCCAAAACCGAGCCCTGGGGAACCCCGCTAGTAACATTGCCCCACCTAGATTTTATTCCATTTATGGTGACCCGTTGCTTTCTGTTACTAATCCAAGCTCTAATCCATTCTAACACTTTTCCTCCTATGCCATGGGCTTTGATTTTATTTAGTAGTCTCTGGTGTGGCACTTTGTCGAACGCTTTGCTAAAGTCAAGGTAAATAACATCGTAATTTTCATTGTTGTCTGCCGCCTTATATACCTTAGTGTAAAAGGATAGAAGATTAGTCACACATGACTTACCCTTGGAGAAACCATGCTGTGAAACACGAATTAAATTATGCCCTTCAATGTGTTCTCTGAGTCTATTTACTATTATTGATTCAAGCATTTTTCCTATAACCGATGTCAAACTGATTGGCCTGTAGTTGCATATAGACGATCTATCTCCCTTCTTAAAAACAGGAACAACGTTTGCCTGCCTCCAAGCAGTTGGAACAGAACCAGTGTCTACCGATTTATTGAATATTTCAGTTAACTGGTCGCAGATTTCAAATTTACACTCTTTAAGCATTCTTGGAAAAATTTCGTCTGGACCCGGAGATTTTGTAGCTTTAAGTCTGTCAATCTGCTTGACTACTTCCTCTTTACTAATGCTGATATTAGTTAGACTACTTTCTTCATCCCCTCTGAAAATCGGATCGCAGTCAGGTACTTTATCTAACCTCTCATCAGTAAATACCGATAGAAAATAATTGTTAAACTCCTCACTCATTTTTTCTTCCGATTCAATCATGACATTTTCATTGTTTTTAATTGGTCCTATTCTTTCTTTATTTTTTGTTCTATAGAGGTGAAAGAAACCCTTTGGGTTGGATTTTGCTTGACTGGCAACCTTGATTTCATAATTACGTTTCGCTGAACGTGTATTCCTTTTAACCAGCTTTGCCATTTCGTTATATCTTGATCTAAGGTGTGATTCCCCGTTTTTCATTTTTACGTAAAGTCCTCTTTTCATTCCGATCTCATGTTTCAATCTGTCCGTCATCCATTTGGGAGTATTACTATTTTTCCGTATTGACTTTAGGGGGATAAATGTATTTTGTGCATTAATAATTAGATCAGTTAGATTGTTATACATGTCATTTAAATTACTGACCTGACTGCTGGGCCCTCGCCCCCAATTGACCTGCCCTGAGGTATGCGTAGTACCCTCTTTGACCCAGACCTGACCTAAGGTATGCTTCTTACCGTCCATGACCCACACCTGACTAGCCCCGCAACGAGAATCAAGAATGTCTGAAACGTCCGCCTGGCTTTTCGTATTCAATTTCAAATAGGTTTTTATATTGTCAAAGTTTGCTTTCCTGAAGTCTGGTACTTGAACGTTATTCGTACTTTTTATTTTTTCCCAAATAACATTAAATCTTATTTCTTGATGATCGCTAAAGCCTAGACTATCTCCCACTACTACGCTGCTAATTTGGTGCTCATTATTTGTTAGAATTAAGTCCAGGGTATTTTGTCCCCTCGTAGGATCGGTAATCATTTGTTTTAGGAAATTATCCTGCACTACATCTAGGAATTTCTTCGCTTCATGATCTCCTATTAAAGTTTCCCAGTCAATGTTTCTATAGTTAAAATCTCCCATGATTACAACGTTTTTGTACTGGGACGCTCTGTGAATTTCATGAATCAGGGAATCAGTCTGCTCAATGCTGAGGTTAGGAGGTCTATACAAGACGCCAATAATAGCTTTCTTATTCTTGCCTATAATCTCTACCCAAATAGATTCCGTACAGTCCTCTTCCTTAATCGAATTGTTGACAATACAGTTTAAAGTATTTTTAACGAAAAGTGCTACACCTCCCCCATTCCTGCCGACCCTATCCTTATGAAAAAACTTATATCCTTCTATTTCGATTTCCGGAAGAAAATGTTTATCAGCCATGTTGATCCAGGATTCAGTAATAGCTATAATATCGAAATTTTCTACGCATGCTTTACCTCGCAGCAAATCAATTTTGTTAATTATGCTCCTGCTATTTGTATAGTAAACTTTAAGTTTATCTTCCCTCCACCTGCTTTGGTGATTTTTTACACAGTCCTCTAAGTTGTTTCTATTGCCTAAACTATATTCCGATACTTCCCCCCCTACTCCCACATAATCTACCCGAAAAAACCCTGTAGGATGCCTACTTCTCGCTCAAGGGATTCAGCAAGGAGCCGAAATCCTCTGGGAGACAAGTGCACTCCGTCCCTTGTGTATAGGTGATTCTTACCATAAAAGCGGTCCCAGTTGTCGACAAATGCCCATCCATTGGCCTTACAATGTTTTGCCAGCCTGCAATTCATTGCAATAGCCCTGGAATGCCACATGCCTCCAACTCTGCGCCTCGGAAGGATTCCACATACTACAGGAACACCTCCCCTATTCCTGATCTTGTCTAGCGCATCCCGGTACCGCGCAAATAATTCCTCACTCCCTAGCTTACCTATATCATTTCCTCCGGCACTTAAGCAAACTACTGGGTCCTTACCTTCTCCTACTAGACACTCCTCTATCCTATCTCTAACATCTCCTATGCCCGCGCCAGGGAAACACACCTGCGTCCTATGTTTCCTATCTTTGTCGCAGAAAACCCTGTCTAAATACCGCACTTGACTGTCTCCAACTACCAAAATCTTACCTGTGGGCAGGGATCCAGCGTCTGCCCTTTCCTTCTTCTCTTGGATTTCATTAGTTCCTTCTTCCTGCAGATTCGCCAGCACTTGAAACGAGTTTTTGCATTTCAGTGGGGCTGGTGAAGACTTTTTTTCACTTTTCCGCATCTTATTTCTCACCGTATTCCATCCATGCTCATCGCTAATTTTGTCTTCCGTATTATGGGCCTTCGAGCGGAGAACTCGATTCTCCTCTTTAAGGCACTTAACAGCATCCTCCAAGGCTTCAATTCTGCTAAGTAGAGATTGAACCTCTTCGGCGCTGAACACAGTGACACACTCACTCGCCATATCGCTAACTAACATATGTAGAATTATAAAGAATTATGATGTAACAGACTATTGTGTCCCCGATTTGACAAAAGAGATCGTCTGCTCTTGGAACAATGAACCTCTTGATATTGAAAAAGAACAGTTAGAGTACAAGAAATGTGAATATGATAGCTCACAATTACGTCAGATATCCCTTTGTAAAATTTCAATGTAACCAAAATGCAATGTAATAAATATTTCGTGTCATGGGTCTGTTGTCGGTGAAAAAGCTGGATGTGGTATTGTGATTAGGGAATTGTGTGAATATTATATAAGTAATGAAGAGTGATATTCCAAAAAAAAAAAAAAAAAAAAAAAAAAAAAAATAGAAAGTAGCACTGCAGAATTACATGCAATACATGAAAGTTTGATACAATTGGTGTAATGCTATGGTGTAATGCATGAAGTGAGGTAAGAAGTAATTGGAAAAATTTTGTTTACGTTTAGAAAAGGTTCAGCTATAAGGGCCAACGGCCATACCACTCTGATCACACCGCTTCTCGTCCGATCAGCGCAGTTAAGCAGCGTTGGGTCTGGTTAGTACTTTTTTTTTTTTTTTTTTTATTTAACTTATTACGCATTAGCGTCATACAGTGGGGGAGGTTTTCATAATGAATGTAGGAAGGCAACTGGTATGCACATGCTTACACACGTACACATACACTTATATACACATACAAATACATGGGTTGCAGGTAACATATACGACACTGGGTATTGTACATTCATTCAAAGGGGAATAAGACTGAGATGTCACGCAGGGCATCAGGTATTATGAGAACCCACCAAAGCGGGGGTAACGGACAAGTATTTCATCTAATCTATTTTGTGATAAGAGATGACGACAGATTGCATCTAATGGTAGTCCCTGGGGTATTAGATGTTTTACAGTGGGGCACGCTAGGCAGTAGTGCTCGATGGTGTTGGCTAGTGGAGCGTGGCATAGGCGACATTCTGTGAATACAGGCTCGCCCTCCACCCCGGCGACCTGCCACGGTGGACGGTAGCCTAGTCGCAGTCGGGCTGAGACAACATTGTGGCGACGAACCATAAGTCCCTTGCGGCGGTACTTGTATTTGTGGCGGCATACGGATTCGTAGTGGGTGATGGTGACACTGAAGAGTCTCTCGGTGTCCCGTCGACGTTGCTCAGGCAGAAGTGCAGCGGAGCGGACCCTGTTGAGGTAACATAGCAGGGAGAGAGGTCGTCCATCACCACGACGGGGGAGTCGGCAGGCTTCTTTTGCTAGGCGGTCTACTTTGGTGTTGTGGTGCAAACCTACATGAGATGGAATCCAAATAAATTCAATGCAGAGATTACGGATAGTTAGTAGGGATAGAAAGGAAAGGATTTGTTGTACAACAGAATGGTGAGTGGGATGAATAGCGGTGAGGGATTGCAGTGCAGGCTTAGAGTCACATATAATGACAGCATTCACTCCTCTTTGGCAAACGAGACTGATAGCATCTAAGATGGCGTATAGTTCACACAATGTGGAGCTGGAGTGATCTCTGAGTCGACGGCCGACCCAGCCCTCAGGAGGCGGCGGTAGGTCAGGTGAGTAGACTGCTCCTCCAGCTGCACCATCCGATTGTAGTGACCCGTCAGTGTAGAGGCGATGCGGAGCAGTGATGGAGGATGTTACCTGGGTAACATGTTCCAAGGCTAGCTGTAGTTGTAGAAGAGGTGGGTCACATTTTGCTGTAGGAGTGAAGCTAACCACAGGCGATGGTAGCGTCCACGGGGGAGGGCCTGGGGGTATGTCAGCTACTGGTACTTGTAAATCTAGGCTGCGAATGAAGGAGGAGATAGACTTTATAAGACGGCGACCGGGGGGCATGAGGCGGGGGACGGGCGGAGCGGGGCCGAGAGAATCTCTGACCAGTGCTGTGAAGTGCGGTGAGATGTGGGGAAAGTGTATACACTTAACTGTGAGGCAGGTGACATTAGAATAAATCCTCTCAACTAGGGATGGAAGCCGTAATTCCCGTTGCATGTTGACAATTCTGGTAGTCATTGGGCAACCGAGAATGATTCTCATGGCTTTATTCTGAAAAATCTCCAGTGGCTCTAAAGCATATCGAGGAAGTTGAATTAAGGCAGGGGAGAGGTAATCAACAACAGAGCGTATAAAAGTAATATAGACAGTTCTGGCCACGGGGATGGAGATACCGGAAGAGTTGTTGGTGAGCCACTGGAGAGGCCGGAGCCGACGTTGTAGACGATCTAGCAATTCACGAATTACGGTATGGGATTGACGCCGGGCAGAAAGAGTTTCCGAGATTCGTACTGGTGCACCAAGGTACCAGTACTGGGGGCTTAGTGGGATCATGCACACGCCCCCCATGAACTCTGGCAGCGTGGCAGGAGGGCGGTAGGAGAAAATTCTGCTCTTCTGTGGGTAAGCAACAAGGCCACAGTTAGCAGAAGCTTGGAAAAGAGAAGTAAGAAAGAGTTGTAGGTGTGTTGGGGAGGTAGTGTGAATACATAGGTCATCTGCATAGCATGTAATTGTGACCTCAGGAATAGTGGGCAAAGACGTGAGGAGACGATGCATAAGTATATTAAAGAGAAATGGACTTAGTACCCCTCCTTGAGGAGTGCCGAGATGAAAATCCCGTGAGGAGCTGTAGGCACCGCTAAAGAAGACACGGGAGGTCCGGTTACTGAGGTAGCCCTTAATCCATCGTAGTAATTTACCCTTAATTCCAAAGTCAATTAATTGATCTAAAATAACGTCTCGGTTTGCTGGGGCAAATGCACTTTTTAGATCTATAAATGCCACAACACTGTCACGGGAGAGGCGAGAATATAAGTCGACGAGGCAGTGATGGGTGCTGCGTTGGGGTAGAAAGCCGAAGAGACGTGGAGAAAGGCGATCTTGTAGTTGGTACATCAGTCGGGTGAGCAAGATTCTTTCCATTACTTTGCAGAAGCAGGATGTAAGGGAGATGGGCCTGAAATTTGCTGTACCGGGCTTGGGTATGGGGATTATTGTACTCGTGGTCCAGGCATGTGGGATATATCCATCTCGTAGACACATATTGTAGAGGCGAAGGAGGGGGTTACCGGGTACACGGTGCAGTAATCGTAGCACATTGTAGGTAATGCCATCATCCCCAGGGGACGTGGCTTTACCTCTCAAGAGAGCACGTCGTAGTTCATCTTCAGTGATTGGTATATTTTCTTCATCATCCTCTTGCAGCAGAGCATGTACTAAGCGGAGTCCACGAGCAAAAGCACCGGAGGAGAGGGCATCCTGGACGGGGGTAGGTAGGTTGGCAGGGTTGGACTGGTTTGACCACGTGACGATGAGCTGTTCGGCAAATACGGTGGGGGAATGATGACGGGCAGTAGCAGGAGTCTTCTTAATTACCCTGCGAATAAGGTGCCACATGGAGGCTACACTAGTTTGGTGATTAATTCTGTCCGTGAATCTCTTCCAGGAGTCAGTACTTACACATTCTAGGAGGGTTGTCAAATCGTCTCTGGATTGCTGGTAACGATGAAGTAGTTCAGGAGATGGGTTAGTTTGGAACATGAGTCCAACGCGCTCCGCTTCTTTCTGTGCGTCCTGAAGTCGGGTGTCTAGGTACCACGAGTGAGGAGGAGGGCGACGTTGGAGGTGGGGTCGTGATATGTAAAGCCTGTAAAAGTCGTGGGTGGCGGAGACAAGGCTATTGTATAACTGGTCGGGGGAGGAACAGTCTAAGGTAGGTAGTATGCAGGTCATGTATGAAATGTACGTCGGGCAGTATTTGGGGGGTATGGTGAGGCGTAGGCGTGTGATAGGGGGTGTAGGTATCGTAGGAAGAGAATAGTGGAAGAGAAGAGCAATATGGTCTGAGAATAATGCAGGTACTGAGGAGCACTGGATGCGGGATGATACCAAGCCAGAGGTGAGGACGTGGTCCAGGGTGCCTCCCCGGGAGTGTGTGGCGCCACCTGTGTCCCAGCGGGTCAGATGATGTTGTCGGATGAAGGATAGTAGGTGAACACCAGGGCGGTTAGTGGTGCCAGGACGATCTCCCAATGCAGGATGTCGAGCATTGAAATCCCCTGCGTATATTATACCTTTGATCGTAGGTGGTGGAAGAGTGGTTGGACGAAGACGTGCGGGAGCAGAGTAGATATTGCAGAGCTGTAGGATTCCGCCCCCAATTTCTATCTCGAAGAGTTGGAATGTTACGTCAGGGTCTGTAGAGGAGTGCAGAAGACGGTGTATCAGTGTATTGTGTATGTATGTTAGAAGACCGTTTCGTATCGTATGAATATAGGGGATATATCCGGGAAGGGAGGGTGCCTGTGGTGCAGTGTTGGGCCGGTTTGGAAACGCCTCCTGTAGAAAAATGACACAAGGGTGATGTGTCTGTACATATGCCTTCAATTGTGTGTACTTTTTGTGGTTGGTGATACCATTGATGTTCCATGAAAGGAGGTCTAGGTGAATGTTAGTTACGAACGTTGCGTTTGCTAGTAGGAGACCGGAGTGTGGAGGTGGATGGACGATTCGAGGAAGACTGGCTAGTACTGGGTTGTAACTTACAGAGTTTGTCGAGACGAGTTGCAATGGATTCCATTCTCTCGGCAAGCATGGAGATGGAGGAGACGAGGGTTTGTTGGGATTCCGCCAGTGTGGAGAGTCTGGTGGCAGTAGTAGTTTGGCCTGAGACAAGGCTGTCAATCCTGGTGTCAATGGAGGCGAAGCGGTCCTCGAGTGCTGCACATCGCGCCTGAAGGGCTGCAACGGCCTTACGGAGGGCAGCGTCTTGCTGAGGGGGGGTGGGAGCAGAGAGAACAGTCCGGGCGGGAGGAGGTGGTGGGGCTGAGGTGGGGCCATTGGTCTGGGTCTGGCGCCGAGTACAGCCGTGCCAGACGTTGACACCTGGCTGTAGACATCGGGGGCACTTCCATTGTGATGGGTTCGGCTGTGGTGGCGGTTCAGAGGTGGAAGTAGTCGCAGATGGGGGCGGGGGCGCACTTCGGACGGGACATTCTCTGGATTCATGGGCGGCGGCACACCAGGCACACTTAGGGGAGGCGGAGCAGTACCTGGATATGTGACCGATACCCCAACACCTGTAGCACCAGGGTCGGTCGTCTTTGGACTTGACACGGGGGGAGGAGAGGGAGGAAGTCAAAGGTAATGGTGTCGGGGGGTGTTTCGGGGAGGCTCCACACAATAACAATGCGGTTGATGGGGGTACCGTTCTGCATGAAGCGCCTGGCTGAGTGTACTCCTGGGAGCTGTAGGGCAAGCTTGTGATCCACGTCAACGGGATAGCGAGTGAGCAGGTATTGGGGGTACTTACGTGGTCTTTCGGGGGAGTCTTGAGGGAGAAGAGGCAGTGACATAAATTCATTTGTAGTAACTCGGTCCAGGATGTCTGTGCGTTGTCTTGATATGTAGATGAATCGAGAGGTGAGTGCAGCCATATTAACCTAGGCCTTAACCCGTTGAACGTCGAAAGACGTGCTGATAATTGACAGCCAGCGGAGTTTAACTTCTGTGGATGGGTTCCCGCTAAAGGCCAACTTAATATACTTGTCTCGGGGAGCAAATGCTGGAAGGGCGGGTGAGGGTCGGGTGGGGGCAACGGGAGTAGCACTGTGATTAGGCAGGGTAGGGCGAATAGGAGCCTTATTACACTCACTTGAGGTTCCCTTGATCGTCTTGGCAGCAGGCGGTTGACATTCTCCTGCGGGGAAGGTAGAGGTGTCGTCGGCCCGCCGTTTGGTACTGGGGAGCGATGTAGACTGGTGGGTATCATGCTGGGTGGTTGTTGGAGGGTGATGGGGAGTGGAGGTAGGACGAGGCAGGTCGGGCCAGTGGTTAACACTAATGTCGTCATCAGTGTCGGAAATCATTAAGTCCTGCTCTAAGCTGGACGCCGCTTCCGACCCCGAGTATTCCATCGAGGAAGGGAGGGCCTTGATAAGAAGGTAGGCTGATTTACTAGCGCGCAGTAGTTTGTAGCACTGTAACACAACTTGAGACAGCCGGTACGAGTCGTTAACGACGAGCACTGGATTCAAGTAGTTGACGGCGATAGTTTCGCACCTTCAGGTGTAGGTCCGTTCTCGACGAGAGCCAAGCACGGAATGTTGTAAGCAGCGTTGGGTCTGGTTAGTTAGTACTTGGATGGGTGACGACGACCGCCTGGGAACACCAGATGCTGCTGTTGGTATCTATTTATCTTCTCTTCTTTTTCTATCCTACAATTCTCCTTTCATTTATGCCAACTTATGAACTACAAACAAACGGCCCATATTTCACTTTCTCTGTCTGCTCTGTCCTAGGACTCTTGGTCAATCCGAACCAGCTTCACTACAAATATTTATCGACCTCGTAATAAACCCTACCAAGAGCCTTGAGTCTACTTAGCTTAGTCATGGTTTCCTTAATATCAATATACATCACATTCCGTGCTTGGCTCTCGTCGAGAACGGACCTACACCTGAAGGTGCGAAACTATCGCCGTCAACTACTTGAATCCAGTGCTCGTCGTTAACGACTCGTACCGGCTGTCTCAAGTTGTGTTACAGTGCTACAAACTACTGCGCGCTAGTAAATCAGCCTACCTTCTTATCAAGGCCCTCCCTTCCTCGATGGAATACTCGGGGTCGGAAGCGGCGTCCAGCTTAGAGCAGGACTTAATGATTTCCGACACTGATGACGACATTAGTGTTAACCACTGGCCCGACCTGCCTCGTCCTACCTCCACTCCCCATCACCCTCCAACAACCACCCAGCATGATACCCACCAGTCTACATCGCTCCCCAGTACCAAACGGCGGGCCGACGACACCTCTACCTTCCCCGCAGGAGAATGTCAACCGCCTGCTGCCAAGACGATCAAGGGAACCTCAAGTGAGTGTAATAAGGCTCCTATTCGCCCTACCCTGCCTAATCACAGTGCTACTCCCGTTGCCCCCACCCGACCCTCACCCGCCCTTCCAGCATTTGCTCCCCGAGACAAGTATATTAAGTTGGCCTTTAGCGGGAACCCATCCACAGAAGTTAAACTCCGCTGGCTGTCAATTATCACCAAGACTTTCCACATGCAACGGGATACGGCCGAGGTTAAGATGGCTGCACTCACCTCTCGATTCATCTACATATCAAGACAACGCACAGACATCCTGGACCGAGTTACTACAAATGAATTTATGTCACTGCCTCTTCTCCCTCAAGACTCCCCCGAAAGACCTCGTAAGTACCCCCAATACCTGCTCACTCGCTATCCCGTTGACGTGGATCACAAGCTTGCCCTACAGCTCCCAGGAGTACACTCAGCCAGGCGCTTCATGCAGAACGGTACCCCCATCAACCGCATTGTTATTGTGTGGAGCCTCCCCGAAACACCCCCCGACACCATTACCTTTGACTTCCTCCCTCTCCTCCCCCCGTGTCAAGTCCAAAGACTCCGTGACGACCGACCCTGGTGCTACAGGTGTTGGGGTATCGGTCACATATCCAGGTACTGCTCCGCCTCCCCTAAGTGTGCCTGGTGTGCCGCCGCCCATGAATCCAGAGAATGTCCCGTCCGAAGTGCGCCCCCGCCCCCATCTGCGACTACTTCCACCTCTGAACCTCCACCACAACCGAACCCATCACAATGGAAGTGCCCCCGATGTCTACAGCCAGGTGTCAACGTCTGGCACGGCTGTACTCGGCGCCAGACCCAGACCAATGGCCCCACCTCAGCCCCACCACCTCCTCCCGCCCGGACTGTTCTCTCTGCTCCCACCCCCCCTCAGCAAGACGCTGCCCTCCGTAAGGCCGTTGCAGCCCTTCAGGCGCGATGTGCAGCACTCGAGGACCGCTTCGCCTCCATTGACACCAGGATTGACAGCCTTGTCTCAGGCCAAACTACTACTGCCACCAGACTCTCCACACTGGCGGAATCCCAACAAACCCTCGTCTCCTCCATCTCCATGCTTGCCGAGAGAATGGAATCCATTGCAACTCGTCTCGACAAACTCTGTAAGTTACAACCCAGTACTAGCCAGTCTTCCTCGAATCGTCCATCCACCTCCACACTCCGGTCTCCTACTAGCAAACGCAACGTTCGTAACTAACATTCACCTAGACCTCCTTTCATGGAACATCAATGGTATCACCAACCACAAAAAGTACACACAATTGAAGGCATATGTACAGACACATCACCCTTGTGTCATTTTTCTACAGGAGGCGTTTCCAAACCGGCCCAACACTGCACCACAGGCACCCTCCCTTCCCGGATATATCCCCTATATTCATACGATACGAAACGGTCTTCTAACATACATACACAATACACTGATACACCGTCTTCTGCGCTCCTCTACAGACCCTGACATAACATTCCAACTCTTCGAGATAGAAATTGGGGGCGGAATCCTACAGCTCTGCAATATCTACTCTGCTCCCGCACGTCTTCGTCCAACCACTCTTCCACCACCTACGATCAAAGGTATAATATACGCAGGGGATTTCAATGCTCGACATCCTGCATTGGGAGATCGTCCTGGCACCACTAACCGCCCTGGTGTTCACCTACTATCCTTCATCCGACAACATCATCTGACCCGCTGGGACACAGGTGGCGCCACACACTCCCGGGGAGGCACCCTGGACCACGTCCTCACCTCTGGCTTGGTATCATCCCGCATCCAGTGCTCCTCAGTACCTGCATTATTCTCAGACCATATTGCTCTTCTCTTCCACTATTCTCTTCCTACGATACCTACACCCCCTATCACACGCCTACGCCTCACCATACCCCCCAAATACTGCCCGACGTACATTTCATACATGACCTGCATACTACCTACCTTAGACTGTTCCTCCCCCGACCAGTTATATAATAGCCTTGTCTCCGCCACCCACGACTTTTACAGGCTTTACGTATCACGACCCCACCTCCAACGTCGCCCTCCTCCTCACTCGTGGTACCTAGACACCCGACTTCAGGACGCACAGAAAGAAGCGGAGCGCGTTGGACTCATGTTCCAAACTAACCCATCTCCTGAACTACTTCATCGTTACCAGCAATCCAGAGACGATTTGACAACCCTCCTAGAATGTGTAAGTACTGACTCCTGGAAGAGATTCACGGACAGAATTAATCACCAAACTAGTGTAGCCTCCATGTGGCACCTTATTCGCAGGGTAATTAAGAAGACTCCTGCTACTGCCCGTCATCATTCCCCCACCGTATTTGCCGAACAGCTCATCGTCACGTGGTCAAACCAGTCCAACCCTGCCAACCTACCTACCCCCGTCCAGGATGCCCTCTCCTCCGGTGCTTTTGCTCGTGGACTCCGCTTAGTACATGCTCTGCTGCAAGAGGATGATGAAGAAAATATACCAATAACTGAAGATGAACTACGACGTGCTCTCTTGAGAGGTAAAGCCACGTCCCCTGGGGATGATGGCATTACCTACAATGTGCTACGATTACTGCACCGTGTACCCGGTAACCCCCTCCTTCGCCTCTACAATATGTGTCTACGAGATGGATATATCCCACATGCCTGGACCACGAGTACAATAATCCCCATACCCAAGCCCGGTACAGCAAATTTCAGGCCCATCTCCCTTACATCCTGCTTCTGCAAAGTAATGGAAAGAATCTTGCTCACCCGACTGATGTACCAACTACAAGATCGCCTTTCTCCACGTCTCTTCGGCTTTCTACCCCAACGCAGCACCCATCACTGCCTCGTCGACTTATATTCTCGCCTCTCCCGTGACAGTGTTGTGGCATTTATAGATCTAAAAAGTGCATTTGATAGAGCAAACCGAGACGTTATTTTAGATCAATTAATTGACTTTGGAATTAAGGGTAAATTACTACGATGGATTAAGGGCTACCTCAGTAACCGGACCTCCCGTGTCTTCTTTAGCGGTGCCTACAGCTCCTCACGGGATTTTCATCTCGGCACTCCTCAAGGAGGGGTACTAAGTCCATTTCTCTTTAATATACTTATGCATCGTCTCCTCACGTCTTTGCCCACTATTCCTGAGGTCACAATTACATGTTATGCAGATGACCTATGTATTCACTCTACCTCCCCAACACACCTACAACTCTTTCTTACTTCTCTCTCCCAAGCTTCTGCTAACTGTGGCCTTGTTGCTTCCCCACAGAAGAGCAGAATTTTCTCCTACCGCCCTCCTGCCACGCTGCCAGAGTTCATGATTGGAGACTGCATCATCCCACTAAGCTCCCAGTACTGCTACCTTGGTGCACCAGTACGAATCTCGGAAACTCTTTCTGCCCGGCGTCAATCCCATACCGTAATTCGTGAATTGCTAGATCGTCTACAACGTCGGCTCCGGCCTCTCCAGTGGCTCACCAACAACTCTTCCGGTATCTCCATCCCCGTGGCCAGAACTGTCTATATTACTTTTATACGCTCTGTTGTTGATTACCTCTCCCCTGCCTTAATTCAACTTCCTCGATATGCTTTAGAGCCACTGGAGATTTTTCAGAATAAAGCCATGAGAATCATTCTCGGTTGCCCAATGACTACCAGAATTGTCAACATGCAACGGGAATTACGGCTTCCATCCCTAGTTGAGAGGATTTATTCTAATGTCACCTGCCTCACAGTTAAGTGTATACACTTTCCCCACATCTCACCGCACTTCACAGCACTGGTCAGAGATTCTCTCGGCCCCGCTCCGCCCGTCCCCCGCCTCATGCCCCCCGGTCGCCGTCTTATAAAGTCTATCTCCTCCTTCATTCGCAGCCTAGATTTACAAGTACCAGTAGCTGACATACCACCAGGTCCTCCCCCGTGGACGCTACCATCGCCTGTGATTAGCTTCACTCCTACAGCAAAATGTGACCCACCTCCTCTACAACTACAGCTAGCCTTGGAACATGTTACCCAGGTAACATCCTCCATCACTGCTCCGCATCGCCTCTACACTGACGGGTCACTACAATCGGATGGTGCAGCTGGAGGAGCAGTCTACTCACCTGACCTACCGCCGCCTCCTGAGGGCTGGGTCGGCCGTCGACTCAGAGATCACTCCAGCTCCACGTTGTGTGAACTATACGCCATCTTAGATGCTATCAGTCTCGTTTGCCAAAGAGGAGTGAATGCTGTCATTATATGTGACTCTAAGCCTGCACTGCAATCCCTCACCGCTATTCATCCCACTCACCATTCTGTTGTACAACAAATCCTTTCCTTTCTATCCCTACTAACTATCCGTAATCTCTGCATTGAATTTATTTGGATTCCATCTCATGTAGGTTTGCACCACAACACCAAAGTAGACCGCCTAGCAAAAGAAGCCTGCCGACTCCCCCGTCGTGGTGATGGACGACCTCTCTCCCTGCTATGTTACCTCAACAGGGTCCGCTCCGCTGCACTTCTGCCTGAGCAACGTCGACGGGACACCGAGAGACCCTTCAGTGTCACCATCACCCACTACGAATCTGTATGCCGCCACAAATACAAGTACCGCCGCAAGGGACTTATGGTTCGTCGCCACAATGTTGTATCAGCCCGACTGCGACTAGGCTACCGTCCACCGTGGCAGGTCGCCGGGGTGGAGGGCGAGCCTGTATTCACAGAATGTCGCCTATGCCACGCTCCACTAGCCAACACCATCGAGCACTACTGCCTAGCGTGCCCCACTGTAAAACATCTAATACCCCAGGGACTACCATTAGATGCAATCTGTCGTCATCTCCTATCACAAAATAGACTAGATGAAATACTTGTCCGTTACCCCCGCTTTGGTGGGTTCTCATAATACCTGATGCCCTGCGTGACATCTCAGTCTTATTCCCCTTTGAATGAATGTACAATACCCAGTGTCATATATATTACCTGCAACCCATGTATTTGTTTGTGTATATAAGTGTATGTGTACGTGTGTAAGCATGTGCATACCAGTTGCCTTACTACATTCATTATGAAAACCTCCCCCACTGTATGACGCTAATGCGTAATAAGTTAAATAAAAAAAAAAAAAAAAAAGAGTATTTTATTCTGGACCGTAGTACTATCACAAGAAATAATGGCTACAAGAGAGTCCATAACAGATCAAACACCAATCAATCTTTCTTTCTTTTCTTTAAACGCATTGTAAATCTTTCCAACAAACTACCTCTTTAAGTGGTAACTTTAAATACAATTGACACTTAAACAGTCAGTGGTTCTTAACACTTTCCACTCTTTACACCCTCATTCAATTCGCAAGCAGCCCCGTAACGACCAATATGGCTGCTGCTGCTGCTCTTTACATCTCCTTTGTCCTACCTAACAATGGCTACTAACCACACCTACCGCTGTCAAACATACAAAGAATAAAAGAAGCAAATCTCACAAATGCAACGCACGATCCAACGTCTCAACACAACACCTCATTCACCATAACTTGCATCTCATTAATGCATTCACCCTCACTACTACCTCACTGCAAGTCACCACTTCCAATTATATAAATACACCA
>NC_134784.1:18491896-18501896 GCF_046742065.1 Oratosquilla oratoria
CGACTATCAACCTATGCAAATATTTCATTTTTCTGAAAAGCCTTTCAGGGATCAAGCCAAGTACATTCGAATCTGCGCAAAATGTTGACATCTGTTCAGTATCGAATTCTCATCTTGTCGACATTTTGAGACTATACAAAACATGTCGACAATATGAGAATTCGATATTGTAATAATAATAATAATAATAATAATAATAATAATAATAATAATAATAATAATAATAATAATAATAATAATAATAATAATAATAATTAATAATGATAATGATAATTAATAATGATAATGATAAATAATAATAATAATAATAAATAATAATAAATAATAAATAATAATAATAATAATTAATAAATAATAAATAATAATAAATAATAATAATAATAATTAATAAATAATAATAATAATAATAATAGTAATGATAATGATAATGATAGTAATAATAATTAATAATAATAATAATAATAATAATTGATGATAATGATAATAGTAATAATAATAGAAATATTCATAATAATAATAATAATAATAATAATAATGAATATAATAATAATGATAATAATGATAATAATAATAATAATAATAATAATAATAATAATAATAATAATAATAATAATAATAATAATAATAATAATAATAATAATAATAATAATAATAATAATGATGATAATAATAATAATAATAATGATAGTAGTAATGATGAAAATATTGATAGTTATAATAAAAATAATGATAGTATTAATAATCAAAATAATAATCATAATAACAAAGTGAAAATAGAAATGAAATAATAATAAAAATAATACAAAATAATGAAAATAAGAGAATAATGATAAATAATAATACAAAATGATAAGATGATAAAGAATTAAAGATGATAATAAAGATAACAATAAAATAATACAATAATAATAAAATAAGAATAATAATGATAAAATAATAATAGAAAATAACAAATTGTGATTATAGGCCGGTTTCGTTGACATCTTACCTATGTAAAAGAATGGAGCGAGTAGTGCTAAGCAGAATAATGTACAAGATAGATCATTTAATATCTATATATACCAGACTCCTGTTAGGCGTCGCCACCTGTCAGTATGAGAGACCGCCAACTTGCCCTGTCGTCGAAGATCCGGTTTTGACGTACTTGTTGAAGCGTTGTGCCCCGTCGGCGTAGCCCATCGTCAATATTCATTATGATCCATCTGTTTGTGGGTCGTCGAACGGGTCGCTTACCGGTTGGTGTCCAATAAAGCCATCTCTTTGGGGTCCTCTCCTGATCCATTCGTTCAACATGTCCAAACTATCTTAGTTGTACACGTTGGACAAACTGTAAGATGCTCTGTACCTCCAACTCTTGCCTAATTGCATCATTGCGTATGTGGTCAAACCTCGTAACCCCCTTGATGAGTCTCAATGCTCTCATTTCTGCTGCTTGGACTTTGCTGCTGGTCTTTGTCGTTAAAGTCCAAGATTGACATCCATATGTCAATATGGGTCTAAGAATACTCTTGTATATGACTATTTTAACCGCGGTAGGGACATTTCGATCTTTCATCAATGGGTATAGTAGCCCTAGGTTTTGGCTATAGGCAGCAATTCTAGCTTGTACTGCACTTTGGTCTTTTGCTTTGCCATCCCAGGTGACTCCCAAATATTTGACGGTTTCTTTCTGCTGAATAGGTACTCCATTGATCTCCATGTTCAATTCAATGTTTCTTCTCTCCTGCTTACTACCATTATTTCAGTTTGACCAAGATTTAGCTTTAGTCTGTACTCTGTGAGTACCGCGTTCCATAGATTTAAGGATTCACTTACAGCGTGTGAAGATGATGCAATGTTGAATATATCATCTGCATAGGCAAATTGCAATGATTCTATAGGACTCCTTTCTCCTCTTCTAAATTGAACTTCCTTTATCACTTCATCCATTAATATGATAAAGAGCATTGGGGATAGCACACTACCCTGGCGCACTCTAGATGATATATCGAAGCACTGTAAGGTCTCACTAACGGGCTTGACTGCTGTATTATTGGAATTGTAAAGGCTCTTAATAGCTCTTCTCAGTTTTGGGGGTATTTGGTATTCCGTACTTTGGAGTACTGACCACAGCTTATCCTTTGGTACGCGATCAAATGCTTTCTCTAGATCTAAGAGTATTACATATTTGTCTTGATCAAACTCCCATGACTTTTCCAAGATCATCTTTAGAGCGAAGATTAGATCTGAAGTCCCTCTGTTTGGTCTGAACCCATGTTGAGTCTCTGCCAGTATGTGTTCTACTCTATCGTGCAGACGAGCCTCTAACAGTCGTTCATTTAATATCTAAAAATCTATATGGATATATGAAAAGTAAAAGTACTACAGATTGTGTTATTAAATGTATTTTTGGCTACCTCCCTTGTAAGGGAGAAAAAGCTTTGGTATATGTATGTATGTGTGTATGTATGTATGTATGTATGTATCAAATTGTAAGTTACAACTTTTCCTATGGAGCTGAAATGATAATTTATGCTGATGACATCCTTATACAATGCAAAACTAAAGGATCGATCGGCCGTGGAGATGATCATCTTAAAAAAAATGTAGACAAAATAAACAATGGTGAAAAAAAAATGTACTCCAATAAAGGCTTACGCCAAAAACATATGTAGAATTATAAAGAATTATGATGTAACAGACTATTGTGTCCCCGATTTGACAAAAGAGATCGTCTGCTCTTGGAACAATGAACCTCTTGATATTGAAAAAGAACAGTTAGAGTACAAGAAATGTGAATATGATAGCTCACAATTACGTCAGATATCCCTTTGTAAAATTTCAATGTAACCAAAATGCAATGTAATAAATATTTCGTGTCATGGGTCTGTTGTCGGTGAAAAAGCTGGATGTGGTATTGTGATTAGGGAATTGTGTGAATATTATATAAGTAATGAAGAGTGATATTCCAAAAAAAAAAAAAAAAAAAAAAAAAAAAAATAGAAAGTAGCACTGCAGAATTACATGCAATACATGAAAGTTTGATACAATTGGTGTAATGCTATGGTGTAATGCATGAAGTGAGGTAAGAAGTAATTGGAAAAATTTTGTTTACGTTTAGAAAAGGTTCAGCTATAAGGGCCAACGGCCATACCACTCTGATCACACCGCTTCTCGTCCGATCAGCGCAGTTAATTTGCGTTGGGTCTGGTTAGTACTTGGATGGGTGACCGCCTGGGAACACCAGATGCTGTTGGTTTTTATTGATCTTCTCTTCTTTTTCTATCCTACAATTCTCCTTTCATTTATGCCAACTTATGAACTACAAACAAACGGCCCATATTTCACTTTCTCTGTCTGCTCTGTCCTAGGACTCTTGGTCAATCCGAACCAGCTTCACTACAAATATTTATCGACCTCGTAATAAACCCTACCAAGAGCCTTGAGTCTACTTAGCTTAGTCATGGTTTCCTTAATATCAATATACATCAGTATTTTATTCTGGACCGTAGTACTATCACAAGAAATAATGGCTACAAGAGAGTCCATAACAGATCAAACACCAATCAATCTTTCTTTCTTTTCTTTAAACGCATTGTAAATCTTTCCAACAAACTACCTCTTTAAGTGGTAACTTTAAATACAATTGACACTTAAACAGTCAGTGGTTCTTAACACTTTCCACTCTTTACACCCTCATTCAATTCGCAAGCAGCCCCGTAACGACCAATATGGCTGCTGCTGCTGCTGCTCTTTACATCTCCTTTGTCCTACCTAACAATGGCTACTAACCACACCTACCGCTGTCAAACATACAAAGAATAAAAGAAGCAAATCTCACAAATGCAACGCACGATCCAACGTCTCAACACAACACCTCATTCACCATAACTTGCATCTCATTAATGCATTCACCCTCACTACTACCTCACTGCAAGTCACCACTTCCAATTATATAAATACACCACACACGCACTTGCTCTATATATTCTAAGTTTTGGACTATCTCTCCTTCTGAGGACTCACAAGTCAGATTGCATCACCAATTGCACTTGTAAGTTTTATGTTTGTAATCATTATTCTCCATGCTTTTCCTTCCAATTCTCCATTTTCTGATCGTGGCAAGACCATCTACCACTTTTCTTTTTCTCTTCTTCTTCTTCTTCTTCTTCTTCTTCTTCTTCTTCTTCTTCTTCTTCAGCGTTTTGTCTTTTCTCTTCATTTTAACTTCCCAATGAATCTTGGAGATTTGCTTCTTCCACTCTCTTGTCAGCTGTCATAATTTGCATAACATGACTGATAAACAAACTTCTGCCATGCATCACTAATATAGATATGTTTGCATATACGCATATATTCTATATTTCTTAAGCTCATCATTTGTATATTGTACGTAAAGCTAGAATTTTAAAACAACTTAATGGATACATAAACATAATCTATGTAGGATTCATCAACCTTATATATGCATATCTTAACATATACTCGTTTATTCTATATTCGTTATATCTTTTAAAGTTATCATTTGTATACTCTATGTACAGGTAGAATCTCAAAGTAACTTATTGGACGCACAAACCTAATTCATATAGCATTCATCAAGTTTACTTTTATAACTAACACTTGGCCACAGATGCATACTCTTTCCCCAAATACATAAACACTATATTCTTGTTTTGTGGTTATCACTTATATTCTTATTACGTTATCTATCATTTCATTTAAAAAACATGGTAATTGACATTTGTATATCTAAATGTTGTTATTAGTTAGCTATATTGGGCTACTTTGGTGATTCAGCGTTACTCAATCTTCCATATTCCTAGCATTGAAAAAAGACAAACAAAATAAGTCCTAATAATGAATTTTCTTGGTACTCGCCGATAGATTCACACACACACAAACACACACACACGCACGCAAACACACACACACACACACACACACGCGCGCGCGCGCACGCACGTACACACACACACACACACACACACACACACACACACACACACACACACACACACACACACACACACACACACACACACACACACACACACACACACACCCGTGCTTGGCTCTCGTCGAGAACGGACCTACACCTGAAGGTGCGAAACTATCGCCGTCAACTACTTGAATCCAGTGCTCGTCGTTAACGACTCGTACCGGCTGTCTCAAGTTGTGTTACAGTGCTACAATCTACTGCGCGCTAGTAAATCAGCCTACCTTCTTATCAAGGCCCTCCCTTCCTCGATGGAATACTCGGGGTCGGAAGCGGCGTCCAGCTTAGAGCAGGACTTAATGATTTCCGACACTGATGACGACATTAGTGTTAACCACTGGCCCGACCTGCCTCGTCCTACCTCCACTCCCCATCACCCTCCAACAACCACCCAGCATGATACCCACCAGTCTACAGCGCTCCCCAGTACCAAACGGCGGGCCGACGACACCTCTACCTTCCCCGCAGGAGAATGTCAACCGCCTGCTGCCAAGACGATCAAGGGAACCTCAAGTGAGTGTAATAAGGCTCCTATTCGCCCTACCCTGCCTAATCACAGTGCTACTCCCGTTGCCCCCACCCGACCCACACCCGCCCTTCCAGCATTTGCTCCCCGAGACAAGTATATTAAGTTGGCCTTTAGCGGGAAACCATCCACAGAAGTTAAACTCCGCTGGCTGTCAACTATCACCAAGACTTTCCACCTGCAACGGGATACGGCCGAGGTTAAGATGGCTGCACTCACCTCTCGATTCATCTACATATCAAGACAACGCACAGACATCCTGGACCGAGTTACTACAAATGAATTTATGTCACTGCCTCTTCTCCCTCAAGACTCCCCCGAAAGACCACGTAAGTACCCCCAATACCTGCTCACTCGCTATCCCGTTGACGTGGATCACAAGCTTGCCCTACAGCTCCCAGGAGTACACTCAGCCAGGCGCTTCATGCAGAACGGTACCCCCATCAACCGCATTGTTATTGTGTGGAGCCTCCCCGAAACACCCCCCGACACCATTACCTTTGACTTCCTCCCTCTCCTCCCCCCGTGTCAAGTCCAAAGACTCCGTGACGACCGACCCTGGTGCTACAGGTGTTGGGGTATCGGTCACATATCCAGGTACTGCTCCGCCTCCCCTAAATGTGCCTGGTGTGCCGCCGCCCATGAATCCAGAGAATGTCCCGTCCGAAGTGCGCCCCCGCCCCCCTCTGCGACTACGTCCCCCTCCGAACCGCCACCCCCGCCGACCCCATCACACTGGCAGTGCCCCCGAACGCTACAGCCAGGTGACAACGTCTGCCACGGCTGTACTCGGCGCCAGACCCAGACCAATGGCCCCACCTCAGCCCCACCACCTCCTCCCCCTGCCCGGACTGTTCTCTCTGCTCCCACCCCCCCTCAGCAAGACGCTGCCCTCCGTAAGGCCGTTGCAGCCCTTCAGGCGCGATGTGCAGCACTCGAGGACCGCTTCGCCTCCATTGACACCAGGATTGACAGCCTTGTCTCAGGCCAAACTACTACTGCCACCAGACTCTCCACACTGGCGGAATCCCAACAAACCCTCGTCTCCTCCATCTCCATGCTTGCCGAGAGAATGGAATCCATTGCAACTCGTCTCGACAAACTCTGTAAGTTACAACCCAGTACTAGCCAGTCTTCCTCGAATCGTCCATCCACCTCCACACTCCGGTCTCCTACTAGCAAACGCAACGTTCGTAACTAACATTCACCTAGACCTCCTTTCATGGAACATCAATGGTATCACCAACCACAAAAAGTACACACAATTGAAGGCATATGTACAGACACATCACCCTTGTGTCATTTTTCTACAGGAGGCGTTTCCAAACCGGCCCAACACTGCACCACAGGCACCCTCCCTTCCCGGATATATCCCCTATATTCATACGATACGAAACGGTCTTCTAACATACATACACAATACACTGATACACCGTCTTCTGCGCTCCTCTACAGACCCTGACATAACATTCCAACTCTTCGAGATAGAAATTGGGGGCGGAATCCTACAGCTCTGCAATATCTACTCTGCTCCCGCACGTCTTCGTCCAACCACTCTTCCACCACCTACGATCAAAGGTATAATATACGCAGGGGATTTCAATGCTCGACATCCTGCATTGGGAGATCGTCCTGGCACCACTAACCGCCCTGGTGTTCACCTTCATCCGACAACATCATCTGACCCGCTGGGACACAGGTGGCGCCACACACTCCCGGGGAGGCACCCTGGACCACGTCCTCACCTCTGGCTTGGTATCATCCCGCATCCAGTGCTCCTCAGTACCTGCATTATTCTCAGACCATATTGCTCTTCTCTTCCACTATTCTCTTCCTACGATACCTACACCCCCTATCACACGCCTACGCCTCACCATACCCCCCAAATACTGCCCGACGTACATTTCATACATGACCTGCATACTACCTACCTTAGACTGTTCCTCCCCCGACCAGTTATACAATAGCCTTGTCTCCGCCACCCACGACTTTTACAGGCTTTACGTATCACGACCCCACCTCCAACGTCGCCCTCCTCCTCACTCGTGGTACCTAGACACCCGACTTCAGGACGCACAGAAAGAAGCGGAGCGCGTTGGACTCATGTTCCAAACTAACCCATCTCCTGAACTACTTCATCGTTACCAGCAATCCAGAGACGATTTGACAACCCTCCTAGAATGTGTAAGTACTGACTCCTGGAAGAGATTCACGGACAGAATTAATCACCAAACTAGTGTAGCCTCCATGTGGCACCTTATTCGCAGGGTAATTAAGAAGACTCCTGCTACTGCCCGTCATCATTCCCCCACCGTATTTGCCGAACAGCTCATCGTCACGTGGTCAAACCAGTCCAACCCTGCCAACCTACCTACCCCCGTCCAGGATGCCCTCTCCTCCGGTGCTTTTGCTCGTGGACTCCGCTTAGTACATGCTCTGCTGCAAGAGGATGATGAAGAAAATATACCAATCACTGAAGATGAACTACGACGTGCTCTCTTGAGAGGTAAAGCCACGTCCCCTGGGGATGATGGCATTACCTACAATGTGCTACGATTACTGCACCGTGTACCCGGTAACCCCCTCCTTCGCCTCTACAATATGTGTCTACGAGATGGATATATCCCACATGCCTGGACCACGAGTACAATAATCCCCATACCCAAGCCCGGTACAGCAAATTTCAGGCCCATCTCCCTTACATCCTGCTTCTGCAAAGTAATGGAAAGAATCTTGCTCACCCGACTGATGTACCAACTACAAGATCGCCTTTCTCCACGTCTCTTCGGCTTTCTACCCCAACGCAGCACCCATCACTGCCTCGTCGACTTATATTCTCGCCTCTCCCGTGACAGTGTTGTGGCATTTATAGATCTAAAAAGTGCATTTGATATAGCAAACCGAGACGTTATTTTAGATCAATTAATTGACTTTGGAATTAAGGGTAAATTACTACGATGGATTAAGGGCTACCTCAGTAACCGAACCTCCCGTGTCTTCTTTAGCGGTGCCTACAGCTCCTCACGGGATTTTCATCTCGGCACTCCTCAAGGAGGGGTACTAAGTCCATTTCTCTTTAATATACTTATGCATCGTCTCCTCACGTCTTTGCCCACTATTCCTGAGGTCACAATTACATGCTATGCAGATGACCTATGTATTCACACTACCTCCCCAACACACCTACAACTCTTTCTTACTTCTCTCTCCCAAGCTTCTGCTAACTGTGGCCTTGTTGCTTCCCCACAGAAGAGCAGGATTTTCTCCTACCGCCCTCCTGCCACGCTGCCAGAGTTCATGATTGGAGACTGCATCATCCCACTAAGCTCCCAGTACTGCTACCTTGGTGCACCAGTACGAATCTCGGAAACTCTTTCTGCCCGGCGTCAATCTCATACCGTAATTCGTGAATTGCTAGATCGTCTACAACGTCGGCTCCGGCCTCTCCAGTGGCTCACCAACAACTCTTCCGGTATCTCCATCCCCGTGGCCAGAACTGTCTATATTACTTTTATACGCTCTGTTGTTGATTACCTCTCCCCTGCCTTAATTCAACTTCCTCGATATGCTTTAGAGCCACTGGAGATTTTTCAGAATAAAGCCATGAGAATCATTCTCGGTTGCCCAATGACTACCAGAATTGTCAACATGCAACGGGAATTACGGCTTCCATCCCTAGTTGAGAGGATTTATTCTAATGTCACCTGCCTCACAGTTAAGTGTATACACTTTCCCCACATCTCACCGCACTTCACAGCACTGGTCAGAGATTCTCTCGGCCCCGCTCCGCCCGTCCCCCGCCTCATGCCCCCCGGTCGCCGTCTTATAAAGTCTATCTCCTCCTTCATTCGCAGCCTAGATTTACAAGTACCAGTAGCTGACATACCCCACGCCCCGACCCCGTGGACGCTACCATCGCCTGTGGTTAGCTTCACTCCTACAGCAAAATGTGACCCACCTCTTCTACAACTACAGCTAGCCTTGGAACATGTTACCCAGGTAACATCCTCCATCACTGCTCCGCATCGCCTCTACACTGACGGGTCACTACAATCAGATGGTGCAGCTGGAGGAGCAGTCTACTCACCTGACCTACCGCCGCCTCCTGAGGGCTGGGTCGGCCGTCGACTCAGAGATCACTCCAGCTCCACATTGTGTGAACTATACGCCATCTTAGATGCTATCAGTCTCGTTTGCCAAAGAGGAGTGAATGCTGTCATTATATGTGACTCTAAGCCTGCACTGCAATCCCTCACCGCTATTCATCCCACTCACCATTCTGTTGTACAACAAATCCTTTCCTTTCTATCCCTACTAACTATCCGTAATCTCCGCATTGAATTTATTTGGATTCCATCTCATGTAGGTTTGCACCACAACACCAAAGTAGACCGCCTAGCAAAAGAAGCCTGCCGACTCCCCCGTCGTGGTGATGGACGACCTCTCTCCCTGCTATGTTACCTCAACAGGGTCCGCTCCGCTGCACTTCTGCCTGA
>NC_134784.1:18504396-18506896 GCF_046742065.1 Oratosquilla oratoria
GATGAAAATATTGATAGTTATAATAAAAATAATGATAGTATTAATAATCAAAATAATAATCATAATAACAAAGTGAAAATAGAAATGAAATAATAATAAGAATAATACAAAATAATGAAAATAAGAGAATAATGATAAAAAATAATACAAAATGATAAGATGATAAAGAATTAAAGATGATAATAAAGATAACAATAAATTAATACAATAATAATAAAATAAGAATAATAATGATAAAATAATAATAGAAAATAACAAATTGTGATTATAGGCCGGTTTCGTTGACATCTTACCTATGTAAAAGAATGGAGCGAGTAGTGCTAAGCAGAATAATGTACAAGATAGATCATTTAATATCTATATATACCAGACTCCTGTTAGGCGTCGCCACCTGTCAGTATGAGAGACCGCCAACTTGCCCTGTCGTCGAAGATCCGGTTTTGACGTACTTGTTGAAGCGTTGTGCCCCGTCGGCGTAGCACATCGTCAATATTCATTATGATCCATCTGTTTGTGGGTCGTCGAACGGGTCGCTTACCGGTTGGTGTCCAATAAAGCCATCTCTTTGGGGTCCTCTCCTGATCCATTCGTTCAACATGTCCAAACTATCTTAGTTGTACACGTTGGACAAACTGTAAGATGCTCTGTACCTCCAACTCTTGCCTAATTGCATCATTGCGTATGTGGTCAAACCTCGTAACCCCATTGATGAGTCTCAATGCTCTCATTTCTGCTGCTTGGACTTTGCTGCTGGTCTTTGTCGTTAAAGTCCAAGATTGACATCCATATGTCAATATGGGTCTAAGAATACTCTTGTATATGACTATTTTAACCGCGGTAGGGACATTTCGATCTTTCATCAATGGGTATAGTAGCCCTAGGTTTTGGCTATAGGCAGCAATTCTAGCTTGTACTGCACTTTGGTCTTTTGCTTTGCCATCCCAGGTGACTCCCAAATATTTGACGGTTTCTTTCTGCTGAATAGGTACTCCATTGATCTCCATGTTCAATTCAATGTTTCTTCTCTCCTGCTTACTACCATTATTTCAGTTTGACCAAGATTTAGCTTTAGTCTGTACTCTGTGAGTACCGCGTTCCATAGATTTAAGGATTCACTTACAGCGTGTGAAGATGATGCAATGTTGAATATATCATCTGCATAGGCAAATTGCAATGATTCTATAGGACTCCTTTCTCCTCTTCTAAATTGAACTTCCTTTATCACTTCATCCATTAATATGATAAAGAGCATTGGGGATAGCACACTACCCTGGCGCACTCTAGATGATATATTGAAGCACTGTAAGGTCTCACTAACGGGCTTGACTGCTGTATTATTGGAATTGTAAAGGCTCTTAATAGCTCTTCTCAGTTTTGGGGGTATTTGGTATTCCGTACTTTGGAGTACTGACCACAGCTTATCCTTTGGTACGCGATCAAATGCTTTCTCTAGATCTAAGAGTATTACATATTTGTCTTGATCAAACTCCCATGACTTTTCCAAGATCATCTTTAGAGCGAAGATTAGATCTGAAGTCCCTCTGTTTGGTCTGAACCCATGTTGAGTCTCTGCCAGTATGTGTTCTACTCTATCGTGCAGACGAGCCTCTAACAGTCGTTCATTTAATATCTAAAAATCTATATGGATATATGAAAAGTAAAAGCACTACAGATTGTGTTATTAAATGTATTTTTGGCTACCTCCCTTGTAAGGGAGAAAAAGCTTTGGTGTATGTGTGTATGTATGTATGTATGTATGTATGTATCAAATTGTAAGTTACAACTTTTCCTATGGAGCTGAAATGATAATTTATGCTGATGACATCCTTATACAATGCAAAACTAAAGGATCGATCGGCCGTGGAGATGATCATCTTAAAAAAAATGTAGACAAAATAAACAATGGTGAAAAAAAATGTACTCCAATAAAGGCTTACGCCAAAAACATATGTAGAATTATAAAGAATTATGATGTAACAGACTATTGTGTCCCCGATTTGACAAAAGAGATCGTCTGCTCTTGGAACAATGAACCTCTTGATATTGAAAAAGAACAGTTAGAGTACAAGAAATGTGAATATGATAGCTCACAATTACGTCAGATATCCCTTTGTAAAATTTCAATGTAACCAAAATGCAATGTAATAAATATTTCGTGTCATGGGTCTGTTGTCGGTGAAAAAGCTGGATGTGGTATTGTGATTAGGGAATTGTGTGAATATTATATAAGTAATGAAGAGTGATATTCCAAAAAAAAAAAAAAAAAAAATAGAAAGTAGCACTGCAGAATTACATGCAATACATGAAAGTTTGATACAATTGGTGTAATGCTATGGTGTAATGCATGAAGTGAAGTAAGAAGTAATTGGAAAAATTTTGTTTACGTTTAGAAAAGGTTCAGCTATAAGGGCCAACGGCCATACCACTCTGATCACACCGCTTCTCGTCCGATCAGCGCAGTTAAGCAGCGTTGGGTCTGGTTAGTACTTGGATGGGTGAC
>NC_134784.1:18516896-18519396 GCF_046742065.1 Oratosquilla oratoria
AATAATAATAATAATAATAATAATAATAATAATAATAATAATAATAATAATAATAATAATAATAATGATAATGATAATTAATAATGATAATGATAAATAATAATAATAATAATAATAAATAATAAATAATAAATAATAATAAATAATAATAATAATAATTAATAAATAATAATAATAATAATAAATAATAATAATGATAATTAATAAATAATAATAATAATAATAACAGTAATGATAATGATAGTAATAATAACTGATAATAATTATGACAATAACAATGATAATAATGATAATAATGATGATAATAATGATGATAATGATAATGATAATGATAATAATAATAATAATAATAATGATAATAATAATAATGATAATGATAGTAATAATGATGAAAATATTGATAGTTATAATAAAAATAATGATAGTATTAATAATCAAAATAATAATCATAATAACAAAGTGAAAATAGAAATGAAATAATAATAAGAATAATACAAAATAATGAAAATAAGAGAATAATGATAAAAAATAATACAAAATGATAAGATGATAAAGAATTAAAGATGATAATAAAGATAACAATAAATTAATACAATAATAATAAAATAAGAATAATAATGATAAAATAATAATAGAAAATAACAAATTGTGATTATAGGCCGGTTTCGTTGACATCTTACCTATGTAAAAGAATGGAGCGAGTAGTGCTAAGCAGAATAATGTACAAGATAGATCATTTAATATCTATATATACCAGACTCCTGTTAGGCGTCGCCACCTGTCAGTATGAGAGACCGCCAACTTGCCCTGTCGTCGAAGATCCGGTTTTGACGTACTTGTTGAAGCGTTGTGCCCCGTCGGCGTAGCACATCGTCAATATTCATTATGATCCATCTGTTTGTGGGTCGTCGAACGGGTCGCTTACCGGTTGGTGTCCAATAAAGCCATCTCTTTGGGGTCCTCTCCTGATCCATTCGTTCAACATGTCCAAACTATCTTAGTTGTACACGTTGGACAAACTGTAAGATGCTCTGTACCTCCAACTCTTGCCTAATTGCATCATTGCGTATGTGGTCAAACCTCGTAACCCCATTGATGAGTCTCAATGCTCTCATTTCTGCTGCTTGGACTTTGCTGCTGGTCTTTGTCGTTAAAGTCCAAGATTGACATCCATATGTCAATATGGGTCTAAGAATACTCTTGTATATGACTATTTTAACCGCGGTAGGGACATTTCGATCTTTCATCAATGGGTATAGTAGCCCTAGGTTTTGGCTATAGGCAGCAATTCTAGCTTGTACTGCACTTTGGTCTTTTGCTTTGCCATCCCAGGTGACTCCCAAATATTTGACGGTTTCTTTCTGCTGAATAGGTACTCCATTGATCTCCATGTTCAATTCAATGTTTCTTCTCTCCTGCTTACTACCATTATTTCAGTTTGACCAAGATTTAGCTTTAGTCTGTACTCTGTGAGTACCGCGTTCCATAGATTTAAGGATTCACTTACAGCGTGTGAAGATGATGCAATGTTGAATATATCATCTGCATAGGCAAATTGCAATGATTCTATAGGACTCCTTTCTCCTCTTCTAAATTGAACTTCCTTTATCACTTCATCCATTAATATGATAAAGAGCATTGGGGATAGCACACTACCCTGGCGCACTCTAGATGATATATTGAAGCACTGTAAGGTCTCACTAACGGGCTTGACTGCTGTATTATTGGAATTGTAAAGGCTCTTAATAGCTCTTCTCAGTTTTGGGGGTATTTGGTATTCCGTACTTTGGAGTACTGACCACAGCTTATCCTTTGGTACGCGATCAAATGCTTTCTCTAGATCTAAGAGTATTACATATTTGTCTTGATCAAACTCCCATGACTTTTCCAAGATCATCTTTAGAGCGAAGATTAGATCTGAAGTCCCTCTGTTTGGTCTGAACCCATGTTGAGTCTCTGCCAGTATGTGTTCTACTCTATCGTGCAGACGAGCCTCTAACAGTCGTTCATTTAATATCTAAAAATCTATATGGATATATGAAAAGTAAAAGCACTACAGATTGTGTTATTAAATGTATTTTTGGCTACCTCCCTTGTAAGGGAGAAAAAGCTTTGGTGTATGTGTGTATGTATGTATGTATGTATGTATGTATCAAATTGTAAGTTACAACTTTTCCTATGGAGCTGAAATGATAATTTATGCTGATGACATCCTTATACAATGCAAAACTAAAGGATCGATCGGCCGTGGAGATGATCATCTTAAAAAAAATGTAGACAAAATAAACAATGGTGAAAAAAAATGTACTCCAATAAAGGCTTACGCCAAAAACATATGTAGAATTATAAAGAATTATGATGTAACAGACTATTGTGTCCCCGATTTGACAAAAGAGATCGTCTGCTCTTGGAACAATGAACCTCTTGATATTGAAAAAGAACAGTTAGAGTACAAGAAATGTGAATATGATAGCTCACAATTACGTCAGATATCCCTTTG
>NC_134784.1:18524396-18531896 GCF_046742065.1 Oratosquilla oratoria
GCGTATGTGGTCAAACCTCGTAACCCCATTGATGAGTCTCAATGCTCTCATTTCTGCTGCTTGGACTTTGCTGCTGGTCTTTGTCGTTAAAGTCCAAGATTGACATCCATATGTCAATATGGGTCTAAGAATACTCTTGTATATGACTATTTTAACCGCGGTAGGGACATTTCGATCTTTCATCAATGGGTATAGTAGCCCTAGGTTTTGGCTATAGGCAGCAATTCTAGCTTGTACTGCACTTTGGTCTTTTGCTTTGCCATCCCAGGTGACTCCCAAATATTTGACGGTTTCTTTCTGCTGAATAGGTACTCCATTGATCTCCATGTTCAATTCAATGTTTCTTCTCTCCTGCTTACTACCATTATTTCAGTTTGACCAAGATTTAGCTTTAGTCTGTACTCTGTGAGTACCGCGTTCCATAGATTTAAGGATTCACTTACAGCGTGTGAAGATGATGCAATGTTGAATATATCATCTGCATAGGCAAATTGCAATGATTCTATAGGACTCCTTTCTCCTCTTCTAAATTGAACTTCCTTTATCACTTCATCCATTAATATGATAAAGAGCATTGGGGATAGCACACTACCCTGGCGCACTCTAGATGATATATTGAAGCACTGTAAGGTCTCACTAACGGGCTTGACTGCTGTATTATTGGAATTGTAAAGGCTCTTAATAGCTCTTCTCAGTTTTGGGGGTATTTGGTATTCCGTACTTTGGAGTACTGACCACAGCTTATCCTTTGGTACGCGATCAAATGCTTTCTCTAGATCTAAGAGTATTACATATTTGTCTTGATCAAACTCCCATGACTTTTCCAAGATCATCTTTAGAGCGAAGATTAGATCTGAAGTCCCTCTGTTTGGTCTGAACCCATGTTGAGTCTCTGCCAGTATGTGTTCTACTCTATCGTGCAGACGAGCCTCTAACAGTCGTTCATTTAATATCTAAAAATCTATATGGATATATGAAAAGTAAAAGCACTACAGATTGTGTTATTAAATGTATTTTTGGCTACCTCCCTTGTAAGGGAGAAAAAGCTTTGGTATATGTATGTATGTGTGTATGTATGTATGTATGTATGTATGTATCAAATTGTAAGTTACAACTTTTCCTATGGAGCTGAAATGATAATTTATGCTGATGACATCCTTATACAATGCAAAACTAAAGGATCGATCGGCCGTGGAGATGATCATCTTAAAAAAAATGTAGACAAAATAAACAATGGTGAAAAAAAATGTACTCCAATAAAGGCTTACGCCAAAAACATATGTAGAATTATAAAGAATTATGATGTAACAGACTATTGTGTCCCCGATTTGACAAAAGAGATCGTCTGCTCTTGGAACAATGAACCTCTTGATATTGAAAAAGAACAGTTAGAGTACAAGAAATGTGAATATGATAGCTCACAATTACGTCAGATATCCCTTTGTAAAATTTCAATGTAACCAAAATGCAATGTAATAAATATTTCGTGTCATGGGTCTGTTGTCGGTGAAAAAGCTGGATGTGGTATTGTGATTAGGGAATTGTGTGAATATTATATAAGTAATGAAGAGTGATATTCCAAAAAAAAAAAAAAAAAAATAGAAAGTAGCACTGCAGAATTACATGCAATACATGAAAGTTTGATACAATTGGTGTAATGCTATGGTGTAATGCATGAAGTGAAGTAAGAAGTAATTGGAAAAATTTTGTTTACGTTTAGAAAAGGTTCAGCAATAAGGGCCAACGGCCATACCACTCTGATCACACCGCTTCTCGTCCGATCAGCGCAGTTAAGCAGCGTTGGGTCTGGTTAGTACTTGGATGGGTGACCGCCTGGGAACACCAGATGCTGTTGGTTTTAATTGATCTTCTCTTCTTTTTCTATCCTACAATTCTCCTTTCATTTATGCCAACTTATGAACTACAAACAAACGGCCCATATTTCACTTTCTCTGTCTGCTCTGTCCTAGGACTCTTGGTCAATCCGAACCAGCTTCACTACAAATATTTATCGACCTCGTAATAAACCCTACCAAGAGCCTTGAGTCTACTTAGCTTAGTCATGGTTTCCTTAATATCAATATACATCAGTATTTTATTCTGGACCGTAGTACTATCACAAGAAATAATGGCTACAAGAGAGTCCATAACAGATCAAACACCAATCAATCTTTCTTTCTTTTCTTTAAACGCATTGTAAATCTTTCCAACAAACTACCTCTTTAAGTGGTAACTTTAAATACAATTGACACTTAAACAGTCAGTGGTTCTTAACACTTTCCACTCTTTACACCCTCATTCAATTCGCAAGCAGCCCCGTAACGACCAATATGGCTGCTGCTGCTGCTCTTTACATCTCCTTTGTCCTACCTAACAATGGCTACTAACCACACCTACCGCTGTCAAACATACAAAGAATAAAAGAAGCAAATCTCACAAATGCAACGCACGATCCAACGTCTCAACACAACACCTCATTCACCATAACTTGCATCTCATTAATGCATTCACCCTCACTACTACCTCACTGCAAGTCACCACTTCCAATTATATAAATACACCACACACGCACTTGCTCTATATATTCTAAGTTTTGGACTATCTCTCCTTCTGAGGACTCACAAGTCAGATTGCATCACCAATTGCACTTGTAAGTTTTATGTTTGTAATCATTATTCTCCATGCTTTTCCTTCCAATTCTCCATTTTCTGATCGTGGCAAGACCATCTACCACTTTTCTTTTTCTCTTCTTCTTCTTCTTCTTCTTCTTCTTCTTCTTCAGCGTTTTGTCTTTTCTCTTCATTTTAACTTCCCAATGAATCTTGGAGATTTGCTTCTTCCACTCTCTTGTCAGCTGTCATAATTTGCATAACATGACTGATAAACAAACTTCTGCCATGCATCACTAATATAGATATGTTTGCATATACGCATATATTCTATATTTCTTAAGCTCATCATTTGTATATTGTACGTAAAGCTAGAATTTTAAAACAACTTAATGGATACATAAACATAATCTATGTAGGATTCATCAACCTTATATATGCATATCTTAACATATACATATACTCGTTTATTCTATATTCGTTATATCTTTTAAAGTTATCATTTGTATACTCTATGTACAGGTAGAATCTCAAAGTAACTTATTGGACGCACAAACCTAATTCATATAGCATTCATCAAGTTTACTTTTATAACTAACACTTGGCCACAGATGCATACTCTTTCCCCAAATACATAAACACTATATTCTTGTTTTGTGGTTATCACTTATATTCTTATTACGTTATCTATCATTTCATTTAAAAAACATGGTAATTGACATTTGTATATCTAAATGTTGTTATTAGTTAGCTATATTGGGCTACTTTGGTGATTCAGCGTTACTCAATCTTCCATATTCCTAGCATTGAAAAAAGACAAACAAAATAAGTCCTAATAATGAATTTTCTTGGTACTCGCCGATAGATTCACACACACACACAAACACACACACACGCACGCAAACACACACACACACACACACACACACACACGCGCGCGCACGCACGTACACACACACACACACACACACACACACACACACACACACACACACACACACACACACACACACACACATACACACACACACACACACACACACACACACACACACACACACACACACACACACACACACACACACACACACACACACACACACACACATGCACACACACACACACACACACACACACACACACACACACACACACACACACACACACACACACACACACACACACACACACACACACACACACACACACACACACACACACACACACACACACACACACACACACACACACACACACACACACACACACACACACACACATGCACACACACACACACACACACACACACACACACACACACACACACACACACACACACACACACACACACACACACACACACACACACACACACACACACACACACACACACACACACACACACACACACACACACACACACACACACACACACACACACACACACACACACACACACACACACACACACACACACACACACACACACACACATATATATATATATATATATATATATATATACATATATATATCTATAATATATATATATATACATATTTATATATATGTATACATATATATCTATCTATCTATCTATCTATCTATATATATATATATATATATATATATATATATATATATATATATATATATATATATATATATATATAATATATGTATAACACCAATAAACTAATAAAAACAGTGTCAGTAATTGTATACACCATGACACCTGATATTGAACATATCTAGGTTCCGTATGCTGATGGAAATGGGTGTACGTTGTTAATTTCTGTGATCACTACTTTTGGGGCCAGGAATTTTTTTCCCACTATGAAAGCTCGTTGTTAGCTGGCGGGTTTCCCGCCTGAACCAATGCTACAACGTAAAGAGCCTTTAAAAGGCGCAGTAGTTATATTGCTGTGACCGAGGCTCCAGCTGGTGGGGGTCCTTTCCGAATTCCTGCAGGGGAAAAAAATTGTCCTGCATGGAAATTAGCTTTAAAGAACGGGATTGGGTCCCTTGGCTCCCTAATAGTCTTCGGCGGCGCGGCGCGACAATTTGCCATCGCCAGGAGACTTGAACGTAGTGCCCGAGGCTTGAGCTGTAAGAAAAATATTTTCCAGCTCCAGCCAACAGGACAGAACCCTGTGGCCAATACTACCGCCTCCATATGGTGCGGTGCAGCAAAGCTGTAGAATCCAGAAAAATCTAATGCAGGAGGTTGTCACAAAGAACCTCGTTGTCGGAGGTCACGTAGCGGGGTCCCTCACCGGCGTTTTATTCGGCGCTAGCTACGCAAGGTCTCCTGCACAAAAATCAAATGATGACATGCAAACTGCTGGTTCCAGTTGACATACTCGTATATTGAGTCAGTGCTACTCATTTCTCCACGCTTTTAGCGGGTAGCTTCCCTGTAGCCTGGATTACATGCCAGCGGCAAAGGCTCCAGGGAACATTTTTGCCAAGGACCCAGAGATGGCAAAGGCTCCGAGCGACATTTCTATAAGCACCTAGAGGAACTTTTTAAAGAAACAAAGCATTCGTACTTGTTTATAATCTTAACAAGTACAAGCTGGAGAAAATTTTATTCTTTTTTCAAAGCAACTCTTGAAAAAAAAAATCATCATCATGAGTAGAATCATTTTGGCGACTATCAACCTATGCAAATATTTCATTTTTCTGAAAAGCCTTTCAGGGATCAAGCCAAGTACATTCGAATCTGCGCAAAATGTTGACATCTGTTCAGTATCGAATTCTCATCTTGTCGACATTTTGAGACTATACAAAACATGTCGACAATATGAGAATTCGATATTGTAATAATAATAATAATAATAATAATAATAATAATAATAATAATAATAATAATAATAATAATAATAATAATAATAATAATAATAATAATAAATAATAATAATAATAATAATGATAAATAATAATAATAATAATAATAATAATAATTAATAAATAATAAATAATAATAAATAATAATAATAATAATTAATAAATAATAATAATAATAATAATAAATAATAATAATGATAATTAATAAATAATAATAATAATAATAATAGTAATGATAATGATAATGATAGTAATAATAATAATAATAATAATAATAATAATAATAATAATAATAATAATAATAATAATAATAATAATAATAATAATAATAATAATAATAATAATAATGATAATAATAATAATGATAATGATAGTAATAATGATGAAAATATTGATAGTTATAATAAAAATAATGATAGTATTAATAATCAAAATAATAATCATAATAACAAAGTGAAAATAGAAATGAAATAATAATAAGAATAATACAAAATAATGAAAATAAGAGAATAATGATAAAAAATAATACAAAATGATAAGATGATAAAGAATTAAAGATGATAATAAAGATAACAATAAATTAATACAATAATAATAAAATAAGAATAATAATGATAAAATAATAATAGAAAATAACAAATTGTGATTATAGGCCGGTTTCGTTGACATCTTACCTATGTAAAAGAATGGAGCGAGTAGTGCTAAGCAGAATAATGTACAAGATAGATCATTTAATATCTATATATACCAGACTCCTGTTAGGCGTCGCCACCTGTCAGTATGAGAGACCGCCAACTTGCCCTGTCGTCGAAGATCCGGTTTTGACGTACTTGTTGAAGCGTTGTGCCCCGTCGGCGTAGCACATCGTCAATATTCATTATGATCCATCTGTTTGTGGGTCGTCGAACGGGTCGCTTACCGGTTGGTGTCCAATAAAGCCATCTCTTTGGGGTCCTCTCCTGATCCATTCGTTCAACATGTCCAAACTATCTTAGTTGTACACGTTGGACAAACTGTAAGATGCTCTGTACCTCCAACTCTTGCCTAATTGCATCATTGCGTATGTGGTCAAACCTCGTAACCCCATTGATGAGTCTCAATGCTCTCATTTCTGCTGCTTGGACTTTGCTGCTGGTCTTTGTCGTTAAAGTCCAAGATTGACATCCATATGTCAATATGGGTCTAAGAATACTCTTGTATATGACTATTTTAACCGCGGTAGGGACATTTCGATCTTTCATCAATGGGTATAGTAGCCCTAGGTTTTGGCTATAGGCAGCAATTCTAGCTTGTACTGCACTTTGGTCTTTTGCTTTGCCATCCCAGGTGACTCCCAAATATTTGACGGTTTCTTTCTGCTGAATAGGTACTCCATTGATCTCCATGTTCAATTCAATGTTTCTTCTCTCCTGCTTACTACCATTATTTCAGTTTGACCAAGATTTAGCTTTAGTCTGTACTCTGTGAGTACCGCGTTCCATAGATTTAAGGATTCACTTACAGCGTGTGAAGATGATGCAATGTTGAATATATCATCTGCATAGGCAAATTGCAATGATTCTATAGGACTCCTTTCTCCTCTTCTAAATTGAACTTCCTTTATCACTTCATCCATTAATATGATAAAGAGCATTGGGGATAGCACACTACCCTGGCGCACTCTAGATGATATATTGAAGCACTGTAAGGTCTCACTAACGGGCTTGACTGCTGTATTATTGGAATTGTAAAGGCTCTTAATAGCTCTTCTCAGTTTTGGGGGTATTTGGTATTCCGTACTTTGGAGTACTGACCACAGCTTATCCTTTGGTACGCGATCAAATGCTTTCTCTAGATCTAAGAGTATTACATATTTGTCTTGATCAAACTCCCATGACTTTTCCAAGATCATCTTTAGAGCGAAGATTAGATCTGAAGTCCCTCTGTTTGGTCTGAACCCATGTTGAGTCTCTGCCAGTATGTGTTCTACTCTATCGTGCAGACGAGCCTCTAACAGTCGTTCATTTAATATCTAAAAATCTATATGGATATATGAAAAGTA
>NC_134784.1:18536896-18619396 GCF_046742065.1 Oratosquilla oratoria
TAATGAAAATAAGAGAATAATGATAAAAAATAATACAAAATGATAAGATGATAAAGAATTAAAGATGATAATAAAGATAACAATAAATTAATACAATAATAATAAAATAAGAATAATAATGATAAAATAATAATAGAAAATAACAAATTGTGATTATAGGCCGGTTTCGTTGACATCTTACCTATGTAAAAGAATGGAGCGAGTAGTGCTAAGCAGAATAATGTACAAGATAGATCATTTAATATCTATATATACCAGACTCCTGTTAGGCGTCGCCACCTGTCAGTATGAGAGACCGCCAACTTGCCCTGTCGTCGAAGATCCGGTTTTGACGTACTTGTTGAAGCGTTGTGCCCCGTCGGCGTAGCACATCGTCAATATTCATTATGATCCATCTGTTTGTGGGTCGTCGAACGGGTCGCTTACCGGTTGGTGTCCAATAAAGCCATCTCTTTGGGGTCCTCTCCTGATCCATTCGTTCAACATGTCCAAACTATCTTAGTTGTACACGTTGGACAAACTGTAAGATGCTCTGTACCTCCAACTCTTGCCTAATTGCATCATTGCGTATGTGGTCAAACCTCGTAACCCCATTGATGAGTCTCAATGCTCTCATTTCTGCTGCTTGGACTTTGCTGCTGGTCTTTGTCGTTAAAGTCCAAGATTGACATCCATATGTCAATATGGGTCTAAGAATACTCTTGTATATGACTATTTTAACCGCGGTAGGGACATTTCGATCTTTCATCAATGGGTATAGTAGCCCTAGGTTTTGGCTATAGGCAGCAATTCTAGCTTGTACTGCACTTTGGTCTTTTGCTTTGCCATCCCAGGTGACTCCCAAATATTTGACGGTTTCTTTCTGCTGAATAGGTACTCCATTGATCTCCATGTTCAATTCAATGTTTCTTCTCTCCTGCTTACTACCATTATTTCAGTTTGACCAAGATTTAGCTTTAGTCTGTACTCTGTGAGTACCGCGTTCCATAGATTTAAGGATTCACTTACAGCGTGTGAAGATGATGCAATGTTGAATATATCATCTGCATAGGCAAATTGCAATGATTCTATAGGACTCCTTTCTCCTCTTCTAAATTGAACTTCCTTTATCACTTCATCCATTAATATGATAAAGAGCATTGGGGATAGCACACTACCCTGGCGCACTCTAGATGATATATTGAAGCACTGTAAGGTCTCACTAACGGGCTTGACTGCTGTATTATTGGAATTGTAAAGGCTCTTAATAGCTCTTCTCAGTTTTGGGGGTATTTGGTATTCCGTACTTTGGAGTACTGACCACAGCTTATCCTTTGGTACGCGATCAAATGCTTTCTCTAGATCTAAGAGTATTACATATTTGTCTTGATCAAACTCCCATGACTTTTCCAAGATCATCTTTAGAGCGAAGATTAGATCTGAAGTCCCTCTGTTTGGTCTGAACCCATGTTGAGTCTCTGCCAGTATGTGTTCTACTCTATCGTGCAGACGAGCCTCTAACAGTCGTTCATTTAATATCTAAAAATCTATATGGATATATGAAAAGTAAAAGCACTACAGATTGTGTTATTAAATGTATTTTTGGCTACCTCCCTTGTAAGGGAGAAAAAGCTTTGGTGTATGTGTGTATGTATGTATGTATGTATGTATGTATCAAATTGTAAGTTACAACTTTTCCTATGGAGCTGAAATGATAATTTATGCTGATGACATCCTTATACAATGCAAAACTAAAGGATCGATCGGCCGTGGAGATGATCATCTTAAAAAAAATGTAGACAAAATAAACAATGGTGAAAAAAAATGTACTCCAATAAAGGCTTACGCCAAAAACATATGTAGAATTATAAAGAATTATGATGTAACAGACTATTGTGTCCCCGATTTGACAAAAGAGATCGTCTGCTCTTGGAACAATGAACCTCTTGATATTGAAAAAGAACAGTTAGAGTACAAGAAATGTGAATATGATAGCTCACAATTACGTCAGATATCCCTTTGTAAAATTTCAATGTAACCAAAATGCAATGTAATAAATATTTCGTGTCATGGGTCTGTTGTCGGTGAAAAAGCTGGATGTGGTATTGTGATTAGGGAATTGTGTGAATATTATATAAGTAATGAAGAGTGATATTCCAAAAAAAAAAAAAAAAAAATAGAAAGTAGCACTGCAGAATTACATGCAATACATGAAAGTTTGATACAATTGGTGTAATGCTATGGTGTAATGCATGAAGTGAAGTAAGAAGTAATTGGAAAAATTTTGTTTACGTTTAGAAAAGGTTCAGCAATAAGGGCCAACGGCCATACCACTCTGATCACACCGCTTCTCGTCCGATCAGCGCAGTTAAGCAGCGTTGGGTCTGGTTAGTACTTGGATGGGTGACCGCCTGGGAACACCAGATGCTGTTGGTTTTAATTGATCTTCTCTTCTTTTTCTATCCTACAATTCTCCTTTCATTTATGCCAACTTATGAACTACAAACAAACGGCCCATATTTCACTTTCTCTGTCTGCTCTGTCCTAGGACTCTTGGTCAATCCGAACCAGCTTCACTACAAATATTTATCGACCTCGTAATAAACCCTACCAAGAGCCTTGAGTCTACTTAGCTTAGTCATGGTTTCCTTAATATCAATATACATCAGTATTTTATTCTGGACCGTAGTACTATCACAAGAAATAATGGCTACAAGAGAGTCCATAACAGATCAAACACCAATCAATCTTTCTTTCTTTTCTTTAAACGCATTGTAAATCTTTCCAACAAACTACCTCTTTAAGTGGTAACTTTAAATACAATTGACACTTAAACAGTCAGTGGTTCTTAACACTTTCCACTCTTTACACCCTCATTCAATTCGCAAGCAGCCCCGTAACGACCAATATGGCTGCTGCTGCTGCTCTTTACATCTCCTTTGTCCTACCTAACAATGGCTACTAACCACACCTACCGCTGTCAAACATACAAAGAATAAAAGAAGCAAATCTCACAAATGCAACGCACGATCCAACGTCTCAACACAACACCTCATTCACCATAACTTGCATCTCATTAATGCATTCACCCTCACTACTACCTCACTGCAAGTCACCACTTCCAATTATATAAATACACCACACACGCACTTGCTCTATATATTCTAAGTCTTTGACTATATCTCTCACTCTGAGGACTCACAAGTCAGCTTGCATCACCAATTAAATATGTAAATTTTGAATGTGTTCTCATTATTATCCAAGGTTTAAACATTCATATTTCTTGAGACTTTATTTGCTTATAAATTATTAACATGAGGCATAATGTAATTAAAAAGTACTAATAAAAACTTGAAATAATCAGCATTCAGGTATTCTTAAATTCTTGTTGCTTCTGCCGGTTTTTGATATGCATTTTATATTGACTGAATCTCAGTAAGACATTTATGAAAGGTTGCAAATTTTCATAAACTCTGTTTATGATCCGTATGTTGAAGTTCCACCACGTAGAGGATGGACGTGGAATGTTATATGCATTGAGAAGGGACACCCATTGCAGTGATCTGGCGAAATGTTGGAATAGCTAGAATGTTAGAGAAAAACATTCCTACATTTCGTGTAATATGTGCTGCAATTCTTATTATTAAATTATGATGTACATAACTATTGCTGTGACCCGTCTGATATTCATTGTGCATCTTCACACATAGAACATATTGTATTATAATTATACAAATGAATAACTTCAATGGCTAGTCTAAACAAAGCGGGTGGTCCATTTAGGCCAGACACCTTTCAGGTCAAGAAGGACATTACCTGTCCGAGCTCGGTCTAGAAAGGTAACACTGCTTTTGTTGCTGGTTGTATATATTAATGAAATGAATAATCATAATATTGACAATGTCATGAGCTTGGATACTCATTTCCACTAAATCATGATGATTCATGAAGAGCAAAAGCGCATACATTGTTCAAGAATTCAATACACTGTGACTATTCTTCCAGACTAGATTTGATAGCATGCTTATATTCATTCTAAACATGCTCTCATGAAAATCATTCTGAATTTAGTGTAATTATGCTAAATATGGTCACTGATACCGAAAGACAGGAACTGTACTGTATAGAAGGGAAAAGGATAGACTCATAGAGTAAGACAGTTTTCAAACAATCCTAAGAAAATCTTTGCAAAAGGACAGGCTGTCCTAAAAAATAGTAAACAGACAGTCAGTCAAATTTTGCAAAGTTTAGTTAGCCTCCGGTAGTACATAAACAAAACTACAGAAATTTTAATTTAGTATACAAAATTTTAATTTAGTATACAAATGTCAAATGTTTTTCTATTTCTTGTTTATATCGTCGTCGTCGTGAGACTTAATTAATAGTTACTAGTACATCCTTCATGTATTATTAATTATATGACTTGGTCGCACTTCAGAGGAAAAATTGTTGTCATAGGGTTACTTATTTACTTTTTTCTAAATTAAAGACCATGAGTTATACAGTCCATGTTCTGCAAAATGGGTTTTCAACCATGCAGAATGGAGCAATGCTGGCAAACTGTTCATGTACACTTATAAAAGGACCAACCAACATAATTGTTGATACAATGACTGCCTGGGACAGATCGATTGTTGAGGAAGGTTGGTAACTTGACGTATACTATCATAAGGAAATTATTTGGTTTAAATCAGCGTTTGAGAACATTTTCCGACCATAGCACCCACCTGTTGTCATGTCTAAGCAGTCTAGCGCCCCTATCTTGGTATTAGAAGGATAAAAAGTGAAGTGTTACAGTGTACTGCTTGATTATTTATTTTCTTGATTCCTTAGAACTGAAATGAATTGACAATATTGTTTGTAGAAGAAGTAAGAACACTAGTAAAATGAAATAGCATGGAAAAATTCAAATATGCACAATTAGGTATCAATATGATTTTTGTGTGCATCACTTCCCAGCACCCCCTATAATTGTAATAATTTCAGCACCCCAGGTTGGGAAATGCTGGTCCAGATAAAGTAATTTACATGATAGCTAGTTTCATCCAGTGACCTATGAATTTGAAACTGGTATCACTTCCCCATATATTATATATCAATAGAAATGGTAAAATTTTACTTTCGACCTTTGTTTGAATATAGCAATACAAAATTAAATAGTAATTTTGTAAATTAAAATGTATGAACGTAATATGCAATTTTGTGTGCGGAAATGAAAATAAAAATACGTTGCTACAACAGATTTCTTAGGTAACGAAGTCGTGTACGACGAATGGTACGCCATGTTTGTTGTGGTAGATGCCGACGTCGGAGAAATGAAAGGACGATAAATTTGTCTAAAACTAAACTAACCTAACCTAACCTAACCTGTGTTTAATAAATTATTACCTGCAAATTAGATATCATCCGGCTGGTCCTCGTCGTCGTCGTCGTGAGACGTTGGCGGGCTTTTCAACCACTCTCTCAGCTTTTGTATGGCTATATTCCTCCAATGGTCGAAAGTAAAATTTTACCGGTTAGGTTAGGTTAGTTTAGTTTAGTTTACTTTACTTTAGTTTAGACAAATTTATCGTTCTTTCATTTCTCCGACGTTGGAATCTACCATAACAAACATGGCGTACCATTCGTAGTACACGACTTCGTTACTTAAGAAATCTGTTGTAGCAACGTATTTTTATTTTCATTTCCGCACACAAAATTGCATATTACGTTCATACATTTTAATTTACAAAATTACTATTTAATTTTGTATTGCTATATTCCAACAAAGGTCGAAAGTAAAATTTTACCATAGAAATATATGGTGTGGTTAGATAAATGGGTCAATTTATAGTTTCACCTAACCAACGGTTTTGATATGTGGCTTATATATGATTCTGGTTAGAAATGTTGTGATGTGAATGATGGTGTACATCATTTCTGTCGCAAATGTGTACTTTTCAAGTAATTAATTATTTAAGTTATGCACTTATGCCTACATCTCCCCAACGATCTGGGGGAACCTGTGGGAAATCGGGGTTTTTGGGTAGGGAGCACTAATAAATTGAGTAATGTGCATTGCAAAACAGTTATAAAATGAACAAGAACACATAAAAAAAAAAAAAATCACCTTTGAGATCCGGAGTGTGGTCAGCTAATGCGAGTGGTAGCCATGTTTGTTTACCAAGTTACCAATGATTCAAAATATATGTCAATATATCCGCTACATATAGCGAAGGCCACTCCACCCGTGCAGGAGTTGCTAACTGTAAACTAACGTAACATAACTTATCCTAACATAACCTAACCAAACCTAACCTATCCTAACCAAACCTAACGTAACCTAATGTAACCTAACCAAACCTAAGCTAACCTAACCAAACCTAACCTAATGTAACCTAACCTATCCTAACCAAACCTAATGTAACCTAACCTAACTGAACGTAACATAACCTAACATAACCTAACATAACCTAACCAAACCTAACCTAACCTAACCTAATGTAACCTAACCTAAATGTAACCTAACCTAGAGTAACCTAACGGAACCTAACCTAACCAACTTAACCTAATGTAACATAACCTAACCTAACCAAACCTAATTAACCTAACCTAACATAACTTAACCTAACCTAAGCAAACCTAACCTATCCTAACGTAACCTAACCTAACCAAACCTAACCTAACCTAACCGAACGTTACCTAATGTAACCTACCGTAACCTAACCTAACCTAACCAAACCTAACATAACCTAACCTAATGTAACCTAACCAAACCTAACGTAACCTAACCTAACCGAACGGTCAGGTTACGTTAGTTTACGGTTAGCAACTCCTGTGTGGGTGGAGTGGCCTTTGCTAAATGTAGCAGATATATTTATATTTTTTTTATGTGTTCTTGTTCATTTTATACCTGTTTTGCAATGTGCATTACTCGATTTATTAGTGCTCCCCACCCAAAAACCCTGATTTCCCACAGGTCCCCCCCCAGATTGTTGGGGAGATGTAGGCATAAGTGCATAACTTCAATAATCAATTACTTGAAAAGTACGCATTTGCAATGGAAATGATGGACACCATTGTTCATATCACAACATTTCTCACCAGAAACACATAAGATAAGCCACATATCAAAATCATTGGTTGGGTGAAACTATAAATTGTCCAATAAAGGTTTCTATACATATGAATGTCAACAACATGTGTACTGAGAGCCTTGCCTGCCAGCTTGGCCCATCTCCAACTCGGGCCATCACCAACTCTGCCCATCGGCCACTTGAGACACTTTGTTTTGATAGATGCAAAGGTCAAAGAAATGAAAGTATAATAAACTCCTCTACTCTCACCTAACTTACCTAACCTACCTAACCTATCTAATCTAACCCAACCAAACCTAACCAAACTTAATGTAACCTACCTAACCTAGCTGTAATGGGCTGACTTGGTTGAGTAGATGGGCTGAGTTGTGATGGGCCGAGCTTGCTGGCAAGCCTCACGGTACACATACTGTTGACATCCATATTTATAGAATCATTTAACCACATCACATATTTCTGTTGATATATATATGGGGAAGTGATACCAATTTCAAAATCATGGGTCATTGGATGAAACTTGCTATCATGTAAACTACTTTATCTAGACCATCAGGGATGTGCTAGTCATCAGTAGGCCCTGCAACTGTATGTGTGAGCTGCTCTTGTCTCATCTTTGGGTGACCCTGCTTAGATTTTCATCTCTATCAACATAGCTTTTGTAGTCATTAAGATTCTTAAGCATATCCACCATGTCAAGGTGTCAACTCTTGGATATATGTAATGTTATAAATTGGTTGTGACAGTAACTAATTCAATGAAGTGGCAGTGAGCCAGCTTTTTAACAGGGGACCACTGAGCATGAATCATACACACTACTATTCCTACACACATCATTGAAACAGTCATTAACCACATTCTTATACTAGCATCCAGGAGTCGTATCAGCTGAGAAACTACAGCCCTGAAGTTCGGTTTTATTGTGACTGCTGATGCTACTTGTGTGTAAGGCAGCCCTAAAAATTTTATTTGCTTTGCTGTTGTAACAATTGTGGAATAATTGCTCATGACAGCAACATCATCCAAATCATGAAATGGCTGTGAGCCAGGTTTGATTAATAGAAATGAAGAATTGGTATATTGGCATTTTTAAACTGAATGTCACTGTTTTGAATTCTTATTGCCTCTTCAGCAATTTCACTCCACTCACTGATTATGGAATTGGAAAAAATTACTTTTGCATACTTGTTGATTAAGCATATACAGTTTTAGTGTATGGTAGCTTTTATTAGTTTTCAGTACCTGGTGCCAAGAATGCAATCAATAATTCATGGTTCCAATGCAGGTGTGGCATCACATGGCTTGAGCTGTGATGACATTGGATATGCCATGGCCACTCAGACCACCTAGGGAATCTCAATCTCTTCTTGAAGGCAAAGCACATTGTAGGATTCACCATATCTTACCAGCATGAGTTCTTCATTCATCCCTTTGAAACAGGTTAGTAAAGGCACTCCATTGTTGAATTCTTTCCCTTCCAGAAAGGCAAATGATGTAATCATAATTTAGTGCTCAGCCTTTTCTCTCTCAACCATCTTGTATCTCATGTTTAGGGTACCTGCATGTGGTGGTTTTGCAAAATGGATATCAGAGAGAATCATCTCCCCACCATCCATCTTCAGAACCAGTCAAAACCCTCTTAACCACTTTGGTACAATGACGCCTATGTAGGCGTCATGAGGCAGGAGTGGGTACACAAGGATGCTGGCATTAGCATTTTGATTATATATATATTTTTGTAGTTGTACATGAGTTACTCCCGGATTCTGTGAACTGGTTTGATCATGTTTTCTGTGTTTATTATTTCAGAGTAAAAGAGAAGGAGTAATACAGCAGTGACTTTATATCTTATAATGTGAGTAGTGTGATGGATCATACATATGACAGCCAATGCTGCACGTGAGAATTTGACTTGTATTGAAGTGATTAACCATCTGGAGGTGTAGTTCTCAGGGGCAGACATATGATCTCCAGATTGGGGCCAAGATCTTTCAATTTCAGCTGTATTCCACCTTTTCAAATAGGCATAGCTGATAAATGACTGTGCCCTTCCTCACACTTCTATTAGCTGGTGATATAAAAGAATGTCCTACACTGATACAACTCGGGCAGCAATCCAAAGTTTCCTCCCTAAGAGATTTATTGGCTGACCCAAGATCTGTTGCCAGCCATTTTCAGGATGTAGGTTTCCAGGCAGTGAAATTTGAGGAAACAGTAATAATTATCTGGTTCATGTTTATATTACTTTATCTGTGATATTGTTTGTGCTGTAGATAATGAACATACTGTCATATATGTTATTATTGATATGATAAATTTTAATCTTGTTTCTTGATTTAACCAATTTTGAAGGGATATCTTGTATAATCATTTTGGCTACTAGCAAGCAGTTTAACTAAATAGAGGGGAATACACCTTACTATCTAAATTGCTAAAACGTATCTAAATACCCTCAGGAGTGGTGTCATCTTGTATATTTTGGCTGCTGGAAGAAACCCTATCATTACTCAAAGGGTTTAATAAACTTATATTGGTAAGAAAGAAAGAAAATTAACTTTTTATTATAATTTAAATTGCTAAAGCCTATCTAATCACACTCAGGAGTGGTGTCATCTTGTATATATTTTGGCTGCTGGAAGAAACCCTATCATTACTCAAAGGGTTTAATAAACTTATGTTGGTAAGAAGGAAAGAATATTAACTTTTTATTATAATTCAACCAAAAATCATATATCACCCAACTTTAGTGGCTCTTGTGGACCTAAATGGTGTGCTTATTTCAAGAGTAGGAGGTTAACTACAGTATGCATGTCACTGATTCTTTAAAATGTCAGAGCTGGGTGCATTCCTTGGTGCGTTCCACTTTAGTTTAGCTGCAATTAGTGCTCCCAAACTATTAAAGCTTAACCTCTTCACTCCGGGGCACATCGCATGTCTGGCAGCATTAGCTGCCCGACGTGCGACGTTGCGTCATAATAATCGCATTATAAAAAATAAAGTCAGTGTTCAATCGTTCGTTCTCTTTCACCCGTGTATTTTGATAACCATAGAAAATATGATGAAGCCAGTTTAGAGAGAATGAAAGTTACGTAGGGACGACTACAATAAATATAATCAAAATGGCGACGTCTGCATCATCGAGTACCCACTTGCTCCTCATGTCGCCTACGTAGGCGTCACCATATGGAAGTGGTTAAGAGACAGGTTCATACCGAAATAAGTCTGGTAGGCCAAAGAAAATTTTTGTAGGCCACATACTATACTCAGACCACTCACTCTCTCCATTTCCAATCCTGACACAAGCTCTACTACTCTCATAAAAACTCTTGACAGCTCCCAGAAGCTTTCCTCCTATCCCATATATCTGCATAACCTCCCACAGTGCCTTCCTGTCAAGGATGCATTATGTCGCCCTGGCTGTTCAACTTATACATGGATGGGGTGGTGTGAGAGGTAAATGCAAGGGTAGTGGGCAAGGGATTGGAGATGGTTAAAGAAAATGGAGAAAAGTGGGAGGTGAGCCAGCTCTTGTTTGCGGACGACACTGCGCTTGTGGCAGGATCGGAGGAGGGATTGAGGAAGTTGGTGGCAGAGTTTGGGAGAGTATGTGATAGAAGAAAGCTAAAGATAAATGTGGGTAAAAGTAAGGTGATGAGATGTACAAGGGGTGAAAGTGGCAGTAGACTGGAAGTGAGCATTAAGGGAGAGCGACTGGAGGAAGTGGATAGTTTTAGATACTTGGGTGCAAATGTGGTAGGGAAAGGTGGAGTGAAAGTGGAGGTAGAATGTAGATTGAGAGAAGCGAGTAAATGCCTTGGTGGATTAAAGAGTGTAATGAGGAATAGACATTTGGGAATGGATGCTAAGAGGAGACTGTATGAAGGAGTGATTGTGCCAACAGCACTGTATGGGGCAGAAACATGGAACATAAGAGAAGAAGAGAGAAGGAGTTTGAATGTGTTTGAGATGAGGTGTCTGAGAAGTATGATGGGGGTTACTAGGCTAGATAGAGTGAGAAATGAGGAGGTGAGGAGGAGAACAGGGGTGGAAAAGGAGCTGGGAGATAGGGTTGATGAAAGAGTATTAGGATGGTTTGGACACATGGAAAGAATGATTGAAGATAGACTAGTAAAAGAGGTGTGGAAGGCAGATGTGGAGGGAGTGAACATGAGGGGACGTCCTAGGATGAGGTGGATGGGTGGGGTGAAGGGGGCTTTGGGGAAGAGGGGAATGTCTGTTGAGGAAGGACGGGAGAGGACAGAAGACAGGGGTGAATGGAGAATGGTTGTATATGGATGATGTTGTGATTGTATGAGGTGGAATGGGCAGGTGGATGGGGGGTGAGGTAGTATGTGTGAGCAAAATTTGACGCAGCCCGAAGGGATTTCTCCCCGTCCTCTCATTTTATGCAATGGGGGGACGGAGAGGGGGGGTCGCCGATTTAATGAAGCGGCCTTGCTGTGGATGTGCTGTGTCTTGCGACACTGTTTCTGACCCAGGGCAGTGGACAAGGTGCAGGGATGACCCGTCATTCAGGAGGTGCTAAGATAAGAGGGAGGGTGGAGGGGTGTGGAGTGTATTCAGGGATGGAATGGGTGGGAATGATTTTATGCCTTTTTCTTTTTGGCTACCCCCCTTGTGAGGGGGAAAAAGCCTTGGTATATGTATGTATGTATGTACATACTATACTGGCAACTATATTGCTTTAATAGTTTGGGAGTGCTAACCGTGGCCAAACTAAAGTGGAATGCACCAAGGAATGCGCCCAGCTCTGTAAAATGTCATATGACCTATAGGGAAAAGTGATCACATAATACTCAAATTTCAGGGGACAAAGGAGATATAGAGCCAAGAAATGAATTTGTACTGGTAGTGCAGATATAATTTAGGGAAAAAAAAAATGAATAGCTTTGGGGAATTTTTTTAATGTAGGTTGTAAAGAATTCATGAAAACAAGAAAAACAGAAGGAATGAAATGTGTGGATCTCAAGAATAGTTTGTAGATTGCAATTAGAGTTTCCTTTTGCTGTCTAAAGCCCATGCTAGCAACTGATTTTGATATGTTTATTTTTTGTGAATTTTCACTTTCAGATATTTGATGTATTGGCTGAAGGTCATATTAGTATGATGGAAAGGTTTGGCCTGTCATGTGATGCATCATGCAGTGTTCACATATGATGTCTTGTATGCCATGATATACTTCAAATGGATCATGGTCAAAATTTCATGCTTAAGATATAATTTAAGATACACGAAAAACTATAATAAGAAATGTAGGGCTATAGAAAAACTAAAATAAGATTTATTAGGTACAGATACCCCCCAAGGAGGAAATGGTGCAAAGACATAGTGTCAATGGGAAAAGCACAGAGAAGGGATGCAACTCTCTAGGGTCAGGGGTCATGTGGATGAAAATAGCACATGGAAGTAGTGCTGTGATGCCTACAAATGTATAACCATGTGGGAAAGAGAAATGTAGCTAATGAGAAATTGTATGCCCTCCTCATGCATAATAAAAAATGAAGTGTTTATGTGAAGACAGGTAAATAGGAGATATGAGAAATATATCCCTTTAATCACCCTTAGAATCTATACCTATGCTTGAGAGGAAGACTAAGAATGAGGTAGATGGATAAGGTAAAGATAGCACAAGATACATGAAAAATATCTTATGAACAAGGTAGAGACAATGTAAAACATAGACATGAATGAAGAGTAGTTGTAATAGATGAAGAAATGATGCAGCCTAAAAAGTTATTCATCATGTCTTCATAAATTTTTTGAGTGGATGAGGAAGGGTAATCATAATGAAGCAGAGGGGTAAACCAAGTCCAATTGTCAGGCTCAGCTGTGTCTTGCTGCATTGCCTCTGATACATACATTGTACTAAGGTACAGGGATGACTCTTTTTTCATGAAGTCTTAAGATGAGAAGGGTAATGAATGGGTGTTAGGAAGGTGTGGGTTGGGTGTGGTGTGGGTGTATACTTTGATTTGGCTTTCCATTTTACAAAGGGGAAAAGGTCCTTTGATTCACCATGGGTCCAGTTTATGATTATGTTTGTCTTTCAGGTGAACCATACAAGATAGACGAGAATGTGGAAGTGCTCCCAACACCAGGTCACACCACAGCTGATGTAAGTGTGGTTGTTCGAACCCAGGACATGGGTACTGTGGTTGTAGCTGGTAAGTGTGATTTATCTTATATATTGTACTGAGTTAACCTCATAATGTCCTATGATATTTACTTTAATTTATTTCAGACAAATTTTGATATCTTATGAGTTTAGAAATATGGAAATTAACTAAAGAAATATGAAAAATCAAACTAGTCACAAATATCACTTCTTCCTTCCCCAATATGGAAGTAGCATTAAAGAAATTTAAAAACTACCACATGGATAGCCCAGATAAGATCTCAAACATCCATCTAAAACACTTTAGCCCAAATGCAGTAAAGATCTTGACTATTTTAACCACTCCTGGTTGTACAACTGAATTCCAACAATCTGAAAAACAACAACAACAACATATCATTCCCATACTAAACAAACTACCAGAAACACCAGCATCCTACAAACCATATCTAAGTTGATGGAAAGACTGATTCAAAAAAGAACTTAACTAATCTGTCCACCTCAAACCAACATGGATTCAAGGAAGGCACTACTTTACTTCTCAAAAATATATTGAAAAGGGAGAGACAAAAGAAAGGGAGGTGTGATGGTGATAGTGAAGAAAAATTTAAAGGTGGTTGATGTGGTACTGGGAGAAGAAAAGACTTTAATAGATATAAAAGTGGAAATAGAAGGAAAGATCAGAAAATTTGCTGTGATGTATATATCCCCTAAGATAAGAGCTTGGGTTGAAGATTACCTAGAGATATTATTATACATATGAACACAGTTAACCCCTTCCATACGGTGCCGCACACGTAGGCGTCATGAGGAGCAAGTGGATTCGCGACGCTGCCATATCGGCGTCTTGATTATATTTATTGTAGTCGCCCCTGTGTTTTTACATTCTCCCAAATGCGCCCTGAATCCCATTCTCTGTGGTTTTCAAAATTCGCGGGTGAAAGAGAGAACGATCGATATAAGCGGTGACTATATTTTATGATGCGAGTATTATTACGACACGTCGTACGGCTGGCATTGGCTGCTGCCCGCGAGATTTAAGTTCCGTACTGAAGTGGTTAAAGAAAGAAATTGAAAGGAGTAATGATATGGTTCTATTAAGTGACCTCAACCGTGGGGAGGTAAATTGAGAAGACTGGGAAGCAAATAGAAATGTAGTATTATGGGGTAATACCATACTAAGCATAGCAATAGACAGTTTGATGACAAAATGAATCACAGAACCAACAAAAATAAGAAGAGAAGAGACACCAGCTAGGCTAGAGTTACTGCTGATGAAAGCTGATGTAGATTCCTTTGTCTACCAATACTCAATGGGGAAGAGCAGTCATATATTATATTATTATTGTACAATAGATAATAGATTCAGGAATGAAAATGCAAAATTGAGAAAAGAGTTTGAAAAAAAAAATGGAAAAATGATATTTATATATATATAAATATATATATATATATATATATATATATATACAGGTAAACGTCGACTTACGATGGCATTAGGTTTCGATAGAGCCATCGTAAGACGATCTCATCGTAAGTCGATCCCCACTCTGTTCCGTGGTCACTGTACCTAGCCTACCTGTATATTAACCACCAGAGATACTGAATATAGCCTATCAAACATGTACAGTAGTTTATTTAATTATTTTTATCCTTTTTACCATATTCAAACACTATAATATGTATTTTCAGTACGGAACTTAAATCTCGCGGGCAGCAGCCAATGCCAGCCGTACGACGTGACGTAATAATACTCGCATCATAAAATATAGTCACCGCTTATATCGATCGTTCTCTCTTTCACCCGCGAATTTTGAAAACCACAGAGAATGGGATTTAGGGCACATTTGAGAGAATGTAAAAACACGGGCGACTACAATAAATATAATCAAGACGCCGATATGGCAGCGTCGCGAATACACTTGCTCCTCATGACACCTACGTGTGCGGCACCGTATGGAAGGGGTTAAATTATCATATCGTCGTCGTCGTCGTCGTCATCGTAAAGTCGAACAATCGTAAGTCGCGGCCATCGTAAGTCGACGTTTACCTATATATATATATATATATGAAAGTGTGGGTGAAGGAAGAACAAGTGAAGATGGGCAGGAACTTCTTTATTGCTTATACGTTTCAACCGACTTGGTCTTCTTCATTAAGCTGTCTACAAACAGCTTGAACCTTACAATTATACACTCGAAGACGGGGACACAGACAGGTCATCCCGCTGGCTGTCTGGGGATTCCCATTCTTGTACCATGTATATGTTTCCCAATGCATTTATTATCAATTTGCTTGCTGCTTTTGATAAACATACTAAACCTTCTTGATTGAGAGGATTGGGAGAGGAAGAGAGGGAGTAATTGGTGAGGAACAGTGTTGTTTTAGGACAGGTAGGGGGATGTGTAGATCAGATTTTTGTGGTAAGACAGATATGTGAGAAAGCTATAGGAAAAGATAAGGATATTTTTTGGGCTTTTATGGTTCTGGAAAAGGCTTACAACAGGGTAGACAGGAAGACACTGTGGGAGGTACTGCAGATATATGGGATAGGAGGAAAGCTGTTAAGAGCAGTCAAGAGTTTTTATGAGAGTAGTAGAGCTTGTGTTAGGATTAGAAAAGGAGAGAGTGAATGGTTTGAGATAAAGGTGGGACTTCATCAGGGGTGTGTTATGTCGCCCTGGCTGTTCAATCTTTGCATGGATGGGGTGGTGTGAGAGGTGAATGCAAGGGTAGTGGGTCAGGGGTTGGAGATGATTAAAGAAAATGGAGAAAAATGGGAGGTGAGCCAGTTGTTGTTTGCTGACGACACTGCGCTTGTAGCAGGATCAGAGGAGGGATTGAGGAAGTTAGTGACAGAGTTTGAGAAGGTGTGTGAAAGAAGGAAGCTGAAGATAAATGTGGGCCAAAATAAGGTGATGAGATGTACAAAGGGAGAGAGTGACAGTAGGCTGGAAGTAAGCATTAAGGGTGAGAAACTGGAGGAAGTGGATAGTTTCAGATACTTGGGTGCGAATGTGACAGGAAAGGGAGGAGTAAGGGTGGAGGTAGAATGTAGATTGAGAGAAGCAAGTAAATGCCTTGGTGGATTAAAAAGTGTAATGAGAAATAGACATCTGGGAATGGATGCTGAGAGGAGGTTATATGAAGGAGTGATTGTGTGAACAGCAATGTATGGGGCAGAAACATGGAACATGAGAGAGGAAGAGAGAAGGAGTTTGAATGTGTTTGAGGTGAAATGTCTGAGAAGTATGATAGGGGTTACTAGGCTAGATAGAGTGAGAAATGAGGAGGTGAGGAGGAGAACAGGGGTGGAAAAGGAGCTGGGAGATAGGGTTGATGAAAGAGTATTAGGATGGTTTGGACACATGGAAAGAATGAGTGAAGAAAGATTAGTAAAAGAAATGTGGAAGGTGGAGGTGAAGGGAGTGAATATGAGGGGGCATCCTAGGATGAGATGGATGGATGGGGTGAAAGGGGCTTTACAAAAGAGAGGAATGTCTGTAGAGGAAGGACAGGAGGATAGAAGATTTGGGTAAATGGAGAAGGGTTGTGTATAGATGAGGCTGTGATGCTTGAGGGAGAGTGGGTGGGGGATGGAGGGTGAGGAAGTAGGTATGAGAAAAAATTTGACACAGCCCAAAGGGATTTCTCCCTATCTCCTTTTCTGCATGAGGGGACAGAGAGAGAGAGGGGGGGGGGTCGCCGAATTTATGAAGTGGCCTTGCTGTGGATGTGCTGTGTCTTGCGACACTGCTTCTGACCCAGGGCAGTGGACAGGATGTAGGGATGACCCATCATCCAGGAGGTGCCAAGATAGGAAGGAGGGTGGAGGGGAGTGGAATATATGGGAAATGAAATGGGTGGGAGTGATTTCTATGCCTTTTTCTTTTTGGCTACATACCGTGTATGGGGGAAAAAGCCTCTGGTATATGTATGTATGTATGTACACAAATACCAAAGAGAAAAAGAAAAGAAAGAGATTGCGAAGGAGATACTGAAAGTGGTACAGGACAAGGGGCAGGATTTGGAGAAGGAAATCAACGATGTGGATATGATGAGTACATACTCAAAAGAAAAAATTACAGGCCAATGAAAATCAAACTAAGGACTCAAATGATAGCTGAAGAAATACTGTCAAAAGTGGCAAAACTAGCAAACAGTAAAAATTACAAAAATGTGTGGATAAAAAAGGAAATGAACAAAGAGGAAATAGAGAAAGACAGGGCACTAAGAAATGAAGCTAAGGAAAAAGCAAGAAAAGATCGGAGACTGAAGAATTTTTTTTTTTTTTTGGAGAGTACTGGATCTGAGACTGAGAAAATGGTACATTAGAAAAATGGAAATATAACCCCCCCCCCAAAAAAAAAAATATATAAAAGTGGCATCTACAAACATGGATGGTATGATTTCTGGAATAAATGAATTAGATAACTATTTGTCAATAGAGAAACCAGACATAATGAAAATTGTGGAGACAAAACTGAAAGGTCTTATACAATCAAATACAAGAATGTCTGAGAACTTACTTGGTAGCATTCTCAGACTATTGGTCTGAAATAATGTAGAACTTGAAGGCTTCTTATGTGAAGACATAAAAAGGTCCCTTGCTGGCTGACTGGTTTCAAGAGTGGTCAGACTACCAGAGCTCTGGGTGTTCTGTTCAGGCCGACGATAGTGGCCGTATTTGGCGGGACTCTTATGTGTTAAAATAAAAAGCTTGAAGCCACGGGTTGACTTTTGTCTTAAGCAAATTCTCAAAGTTTCCCGATTTTTAAACCAAAATTACTTCATAGATTCAATAAATAGAAGGGAGGGGAGTATTAATTGTATCTTATTTAAAGTTACGGTAGGAGTGGTTCGAAGTTTTAGGAAAAGCTCCTGAATCAAAAGAAATTAATACTTTGAGGGAAAGTTCCCAAACCGAGGTAAGTACTAATGTTCCCAATGATAATTACCACAACCTCCCCGACAACAAAAATGAAAGTGTTTTATTTAATAAATACAACACTTTCGAGGAAAATTTACAATAACCCTTTAAGTGCTAGAGACCTTACTTGATCTCTAGAGGCTAGCGCAGTCTTATGAGAAGGTCTCATGGGGTAAGGTTCTGGAGTGACACAGTCATTTTCCAAAGAAATAGCCTCCTCCAAGTTAGAGGCCTATTCAGAAGGCTCCGACTTGCTAGCCTGCAAAATAGGATCCCCAGGGGATTCATTCTCATGACAGGAATGTAACTCAGCATGGAGTTCTAGACGGATTAAAAGTCTAATGTTGACTTTGATAGAGTTTCCGTCGCGCTTAATCCCTTCACTCCTGGCCAAAATCTCGCGGGCAGCATTAGCTGCCAGACGTGCGATGTTGCGTCATAATACTCGCATTATAAAAAATAAAGTTACCGCTGTATGTTGCTCGTTCTCTTTCACCCGTGAAATTTGATAACCATAGAAAATATGGTGAAGCCAGTTTACAGAGTATGGGGGTCACACAGGTACAACTACAATATATATAATCAATACGCCGACATCGACATCCTCGTGTACCCACTTGCTCCTCATGACGCCTACATAGGCGTCATTGTATCGAAGGGGTTAATGACAGAGACAGTAAGTATCACATGGTCTTGGTCAGGGAAGGTCTCAATAACCCGAACTAAGGGCCAGAAGGGTCTGGTCTTGAAAGGCAGTTTTAAAAAAGCAATGTCACCTTTTTCCCAGCTTCTAGAACTGTGGTAGGCAGCTCTATCCCTTTCCCTTAAGCTGACCAAGTACTCTCAGCCATCGTTTCGTAAACTCTTCATAAAAATAATCCCTACAGTCCATGACTAAGTTAAGAAGAGAAGGATAGTCTTTTCCTGATTCCCATTCAGGGACTTGTTCCAAATCTCCAAACATCAAGGAAGGAATGGTTCTTCCAATAAGGAAATGATTTGGGGTAATGACATCTACCTCATTTTCACAGGAACGATATGTAAGTGGTCTATTGTTCAAAAATTTTTGAACATCGGACAAAAGAGTGGTAATCTCAGCCAGGGAAGGAACAGACCTGCCCAATACCTTATAGAGACATTGTTTCATTGTCTGAATTAATCTTTCCCATGTGGCACCATACCATGCAGCATAAACAGGGATGGTTCTATGTTGAACACGGGAAGTTTTAAACTTCTCTTCCAATTCAGAAGATGACAAAAGTTGTTCAATAACACTTCCTGCTTGTATGAAGGATTTAGCATTATCAGAATAAACAGCAGTAGGAATTCCATATATGTTAGCAAACCTAACAAAAGCCAACATGAACTCAGCAGTGGACATAGTATCCACAACTTCCAAATGAACAGCTCTAGTATTGAAACAAGTAAATATCAAAATATAAGCTTTTACCTTATCTCCATTCCTGTCTCCAACCCATAAATGGCCCGTGTAATCCACACCAGTATGGGCAAAGGGCACACTTAGATTCACTCTAGAGGCAGGTAAAGAGGAAGGAGAAGGATAATTAACCGCACGGGAATTGTATTTCCTACAAACTATACCACCCTTCAAAATGTTTAAAACAGCTTGTCTGGCCCTAAAGATCCAGAATCCATGCATGCAAAGGAAATTAAGTGTAGCAAGTAGTCCCATGTGCAAAACTTGGCAATGTGCAAAAAATATCAACATTTTGGTCAAGTGATGAGATTTGGACAAAAAAAGGGGAATGGGGGGTGAGGTAGTTATGTGTGAGCAAAATTTGACGCAGCCCGAAGGGATTTCTCCCCGTCTTCTCCTTTTAAGCATGGGGGGATGGAAAGGGGGGGTCGCTGATTTAATGAAGCGGCCTTGCTGTGGATGTGCTGTGTCTTGTGACACTGCTTCTGACCCAGGGCAGTGGACAAGGTACAGGGATGACCCATCATCCAGGAGGTGCTAATATAAGAGGGAGGGTGGAGGGGTGAGGGGTGTGGAGTGTATTCAGGGATGGAATGGATGGGAATGATTTTATGCCTTTTTCTTTTTGGCTACCTCCCTTGTAAGGGGGAAAAAGCCTTGGTATATGTATGATGTATGTATGTATGTATATTTGAGCTCAATGTTCTTGTCAATTCTGCCCTTGGACCTTATCAAATCATTCTTGTCCAAGAACAAGTTCATTTGACTTACTAAAGGAGGTATGTCATTGGTATTGGAGTTTTGTAAACAAGTCAATTCAGCAGGGAAGGAATCCCTTTGCATTATTCCCATCAAATAATTAGAAGCGGCCTTAACTGGGTCAGCATTAGACTTCTTAAACAAAAAGACAGCCTTAAAAATCAAAGAAGTGTGATGTAAAAGTTTGCTGTAAGAAGAAAACCTTTTAACATTAATTAGAGGAGGAGCATCAACTTGGACAACAGCTGCATTGACAATGTCTCCCTTGATGCTGGAGGGAATACATCCCAAGTGACCCTTCGGCCATGTATGTGGTGGCAATAACAACCTTTCTGGTCCATAAACCCACCAATTGAATTTTTCCTTGAACACCCTAGCACTGCAAGGTTTAGTTAGGAAATCAGCCATATTATGTTCAGAAGGAACATAAGTAAAAGAAATAGGCGTATACTTGGCCTTGAAAATTTCCAAAAGAAAATTTCCTTCAGTCTATTATTGACAAATATGTTCTTCCTTGGAGCCTTGTTGGTCAGGATCCAAGAAAGGGCAACTTGACTATCAACAAGGAGTACTACAGATTCAACCAGTGGGGCAGACACCAGTCCTTCCTCAAAAATAGTTTTGAGGCATCTTATTGATAGTAAAGCTGCCATAAGTTCCAAAGAAGGTAATGTTCTTTGTTTAATAGGAGCCACCTTGACCTTGGCAAATAGAAGAGAGCCATTAGACTCCCTTAACTCTCTTCTTTCTTGCCCTACATAGATGGCACATCCATAGGCTTCCTTAGAAGCATCAGCAAAAACAAATAATTTAATGGGAGATTCAGAGCAGAAAGTTTTCCTTTTAAAGGATAAGTCATTAACCTCCCTAAAGTTTTCACATAACTTTTTCCATCTTGCAAGCAATTCACTATCCAATTTCCAATCCCAATCCACTATTTTTTGGCACATCTCTCTAATGAGAATTTTTCCTTGTAACAACACAGGAGAAAAAAGACCTAACTGATCAAATATAGAAGCCAAAGAAGACAAAACTTGCCTTTTGGTTAAGGCATCTCTGGTAAGGGAAACATCCTTGATTCTCAAGGTATCATAATTCTTATTATATACTAGATTTTGTTAGAAAGGGGCTTCGCCCCTGAGATCTCAGCATGTTGATGAATTCGATAAACTCTTAATTTAAAATTAGAAAAATATATATTTACTTTTTCTCAATGAAAATTATCCAATTTTTTAAAGGAAGATGATTGTTAATGTACCCGCCAGATATTTCACATAAAATTATGAGAAAATATACAAAGAAATTTACTCAATAATTAGTGGGGATTTTATTTTTGTATATTCACTCTTAGAGGAGATATACATTTAAAATTTTAAAAATTTATTATTACTGCATTGTATGGATGGAAAGTTGGGCAAGGACGTTACTATCGCCACTGTTGGTGTTTTTTTTGTTTTTTTGTTTGTTTTTTTAACTTTTTTTATGATTTTTTCATTGGCAATCATATCTCTAGATAATTTCTTTGTAGACTATATTTTTTGTCTTCTCCTCTTCTTGATAATAATATAAATTTCTTGGATCTCCTATTCTTGATACAGCAACATATAATTGTCCATGCGTAAATACTTCGTTTGTTAAATTTAAGCCAACTTTTTTAAATGTTTGTCCTTGAGATTTATTAATTGTCATTGCATATGATAATCTAACTGGAAATTGCAATCTTGAAAATTTAATTGGCTCTTCATTTATAAGCTTTATCCTTGGTAAAAGCACTTGTTCACCTTTATATTTGCCATTGAGTATTTTAGCTTCTATAACATTATTTGACAAACTTATAACAACCATTCTTGTTCCATTGCATAACTTAGGTGAATTAAGATTTCTTAACAGTATAATAGGTGCTCCGATTTTAAGCTTTAGACAATGTGGTGGCATTCCAGATATTTCTAATGAGTTTAAGAATTCAACTGGAAAATTAACTTCTTCATTTGTATCTATTGCCTTATCAATTGAATTGTAGGTATAAATTGGTTCACTGATCTTTTCAAGCATTTCATTATTTATTGAGTCAACATCATCATTTATTGTAGCAAGTATAGCCCTTTCAGATAGATAGTCCATATCTGTGTAATTAGATTCAAAGTTGTCAAAAACTGATTCCATTAATGCTACTATTGTTGATACTCGGTTTCCAAATTGTAATGCAATTCTATTATCACAGCTATTGATTTTATTTTCACCAATTTCAATCAATTGATTTGCGAAATACTGTAAATCAGTTGAGTTCAATGAATTAACTCGCATATTGATCCTTAGAGGTAATTTTTCAAATAGATTCCATAATTGTGAAGATTTGATTGAGGCATCAATTTCATCAGCTTTTGTTCCTCTTGGTACTACTGGTAATATTTGTCTGAAATCTCCTGCAAGTAGTACTGTAACATTTCTAAATGGATCATTGATATTTTTAATCTCTTTTAAAGTTTTATTAACTGCTTCCAACATATTTTTGTGTGACATTGCAGCTTCATTCCAAATAATGAATTCACAATTCTTAATGTAGTTCCATAATTTACTATTTTTCCTTATTGATGTTGTAAATTCATCAGATATTGATGATGAAAATGGTAACTTGAGCATTGAATGTACAGTTTTGCCTTCATCTAATAATGTTGATGCTATTCCTGATGATGCAACAGAAATACTTTTTCCATTAATAACTTTATTTTTAGCCAATATTAGATTGAGTAAAAATGTTTTACCAGTTCCACCTGGAGCATCTAAGAATTTAAGCTTAGTATTATTTAGTACATTCAAACAATCAATAATCTTATCATAAACTTCTCTTTGATCTACATTTAGCATAATTTCATTTCTTTCAATAAAATTAGTTGTTTCATCTACAGTATTTGGATCAGAATCGATTTGACCATTAAATTGATCAAACATTGGTTCTGGTAATCCTACATCTCTAAGTGATTTATCTCCTATCTCATTTGTAATTGATTCTAATCTGTAATAATTCTGAATATACAATTTCAATGTTATCAATTTCTTCATTTTTATTTTCAGTCATCTGGTTCAGTATATCAAGGGACATTTGTGATTTGAATTCTTCATAAAGTCCTACTGTATTACTTGGATTACAATATACTAATATCAAACCAAATAATGATCTAACTTGACATGGCAATTTAGATATTATTGATTCTTGAATACAAAATCTTAAATGATCATCATTTTCAAGTAATCCTCTTGCTAAACATGCTTCTTTGAATGTATTGTATTGTGTTCCATCAAAATATTTAACTTCTTTAAATGATTTAGGACCTCTAACATGATTAAGGAGTAGTCTTAAACAAAAGAATTCAGTTTGATTTGGAGATACTGTATACATTCGAGCACATGCTTTGACTATCCTACCATTTAATCTTCTTTTCCACTTTTTGTCTGGAGTAAGTGTATAATGATTAGGTATTTCTCGATAGAGTAAAGTATTTGCATGCTGATCTTCTGCATTTAATTTGAAAAATGATGTTAAACTTGTATTTTTTGGATTAATAATTCTTTGTTGTACATTATCTGGATTGAAATAAACTCTTTGTCCATTCTCAAGGTGAATGTCAAGTTGCTCATGTGTATATTGAATTCAAATATTCTCCATACAGCTTTATTACTATTCAAATATCTACCTGAAATGTAATTGTCAACCTCATTATAGTCCTCACCACTTCTTAATTGAAATACTGCTGCATCACTGCCTTTATTCAGATACTTTATTATGTACATTATCAATTGTACTGAAGAACAAATTTCAACATTAATGTGAGCTTTGAATGCTTTTAATAATAATGGATTGTAAAGCACTATCCATCGATTATTATCAATAGTGTAGGTTTTGCCATTTCTGACTATTGTTGCACTTTGACCACCATTTTCACTATCTCTCCTTCTATACAATGGATATCCACATATTTCTGACCTTGTATGAGCTATAAAAGCTTTAGGATATTTTTTTGAGCATTTTGAATTGTTCATGCATACATACATACATATACCAAGGCTTTTTCCCCCTTCCAAGGGAGGTAGCCAAAAAGGGAAAGGCATAAAAACACTCCCACCCATTTCATCCCTAGATACACTCCACACCCCTCCCACCCTCCCTCTCATCTGAGCACCTCCTGGATGACGGGTCATCCCTGCACCCTGCCCACCGCCCTGGGTCAGAAGCAGTGTCGCAAGACACAGTACATCCACAGCAAGGCCGCTTCATTTAATCGGCGACCCCCCCTCTCCGTCCCCCTCTGCATATAAGGCGAGGACGGGGAGAAATCCCTTCGGGCTGCGTCAAAATTTACTCACACATACTACCCCCCCCCCCGCCTATTCCTCCTCATGCAGTCACAACATCATCCATATACAACCATTCTCCACTCACCTCTGTCTTCCGTCCTCTCCCTTCCTTCCTCAACAGACATTCCCCTCTTCACCAAAGCCCCCTTCACCCCATCCATCCACCTCATCCTAGGACGTCCCCTCATGTTCACTCCCTCCACATCTGCCTTCCATACCTCTTTTACTAGTCTTTCTCCACTCATTCTTTCCATGTGTCCAAACCATCCTAATATTCTTTCATCAACCCTATCTCCCAAATCCTTTTTCACCCCTGTTCTCCTCCTCACCTCCTCATTTCTCACTCTATCCAGCCTAGTAACCCCCACCATACTTCTCAGACACCTCATCTCAAACACATTCAAACTCCTTCTCTCTTCTTCTCTTATATTCCACGTTTCTGCCCCATACAGTGCTGTTGGCACAATCACTCCTTCATACAGTCTCCTCTTCGCATCCATTCCCAAATGTCTATTCCTCATTACACTCTTTAAACCACCAAGGCATTTACTCGCTTCTCTCAATCTACATTCTACCTCCACCTTCACTCCACCCTTTTCCTGCTACACTTGCACCCAAGTATCTAAAACTATCCACTTCCTCCAGTCGCTCTCCCTTAATGTTCACTTCCAGTCTACTGCCACTTTCACCCCTTGTACATCTCATCACCTTACTTTTACCCACATTTATCTTTAGCTTTCTTCTATCACATACTCTCCCAAACTCTGCCACCAGCTTCCTCAATCCCTCCTCTGACCCTGCCACAAGCGCAGTGTCGTCCGCAAACAACAGCTGGCTCACCTCCCACTTTTCTCCATTTTCTTTAACCATCTCCAATCCCTGACCCACTACCCTAGCATTCACCTCTCGCACCACCCCATCCATGTATAAGTTGAACAGCATGCATGGACTCTGATTATTGTGATCACCACATGGCCCATGCACCATCTGGTTTACAACAATATCGTATAATTCTCTATCAATTGATGGATCTGGTATCTCTGCAGATGTTATTGAATCTATTTTGTCTGCATGTATAGTTTGTTCAAGCCATAATAATATATGCGCATGTGGTAAGCCTCTTTTTTGCCACTCAACTGTGTAAATGTATGCTTTCACTTTACCAAATATATCGCTTTTCTTTTTAACCAAAACATCCATCATTTTATTTAATTTTTGTTTAAATACTCTTGCCACAGTGTCATGTCTATCTGCTGGATTTTGGCCATTTTGTAGATTTTCTGTTATTTCATCCCATTTCGGATTGCATGTAAAGGTGATAAATAAATCAGGTCTACCATACTCTCTTACATAACACATAGCATCTTGTGTTCTTTCTTTCCAATATCTTGGACTTCCAATATAACTTGATGGTAGTATAACAGCTTTTCCTAAATCTTGTGGATTAATATTTCTATCACTGTTCAAGGCATCTTTAAGTAATGAATATTCTTCCACTTTAAGTTTAGTTTGATTATTTTGTATGTATAACAACCTTTCAAACTCAATTTTTGCGTACATATCAACTAAGAACATTTGAAATAGTCTTGTACACTTTATTATTTGATTCCATTTGTTTCTTTCTTGTATTTGATATGAGTAGTACTTTCGGCATGTTACTTTTTTGTTAGGAATGGGAATATCACTTCCAGGCCTGTATAGTGGAATATTGAATTTATAACCATCATTTCCTCTCCAATATATCAATGGATATTGTAATGCATCATATGATCTGTGCAATTAATCAATTTTCCTTATTGTATTATCTTTATAAGTGAATACAATATTCCTTCTTGGAAATTCATTACCAACCATTACTAAACCAATATCATCTGATAATCTATCACTGTATCCTCTTACATGTTCTCCACTTGGTACTCTGTCTGCACATATTGATAATTTTAATTCTGGTGTATTAACGAGTGATGACATTGTCTTTATTTGTCGTATTAATTCATTGTTTTGTGTCAACATGGTTTGTAAATCTCTGATAGTATGAAGATTAGTTTCCTTAGATCTATTATTTCTAATATCTGCCTGTCTATCCAAATCATCAATAAAATAGATTTGTGCATATTTAGAATTACACTCAACCCTCGATTTGCCGGACCTCCATTTGCCGGATTTCGGATTTGCTGGACAAGAGTCCAGGGGGTCAAAAAAAGTAAAAAAGTCCGGGACGAGTCGATTTCAAACTACCGCGCCGGACAAAGTTCGCAAATCGTGCACTAGATGGCAGCGCGGGCGGACATACGCATGGAGTCAGTAGTACTGGACTGTACACAGTCTGCCGCGTCACTCGAGTGTTGTGCTTACTTGTCGTGGATATAAACACTTCTTCTTCACAACGGTGCCACCCAAAAACCCATCAAAGAAAGTAACCAAGCGTTCAGCTAAACCTGTGCACCTTTCTGTGTCGCAAAAACTGGAACTTTTACGTAAAATAGATGGGGGAATGAGTGTTGCCCAAGTCTGCGAGCTGTATGGGGTGAAAAAACAGACAGTTTCGGACATAAAAAAAGCTAGAGGAAAGTTAGAAAATTATGCAGTTAACCCCTTCCATACGGTGCCGCACACGTAGGCGTCATGAGGAGCAAGTGGATTCGCGACGCTGCCATATCGGCGTCTTGATTATATTTATTGTAGTTGCCCCTATGTTTTTACATTCTCTCAAATGTGCCCTGAATCCCATTCTCTGTGGTTTTCAAAATTCGCGGGTGAAAGAGAGAACGATCGATATAAGCGGTGACTATATTTTATGATGCGAGTATTATTACGACACGTCGCATTGGCTGCTGCCCGCGAGATTTAAGTTCCGTACTGAAGTGGTTAAATTTGCTGTGTCAGGAAAGGGTGATACAACTAGAAAGCATATGAAAGACTCGAAATGTGTTGAACTTGATTTGGCAGTGTACAAGTGGTATACCCAGGAGCGTGCATGTGGGGTGGAAGTGCGGTGAGTGGAGTTGGCCGCTAGTGCTGCTAAGCTCGCTGCCCACATGGGTGTCAAGTTCAAGGCCAGTGATGGGTGGCTCTAGCGCTTCCGCAGGCGCCATGGCATCCGCAATCTGGCTGTGACAGGTGAGGCTGAAGGTGCCGATGCTGAAACGATTGAACCTTTCCGTGATGAGTTGACGAAAATTATTAATGATGAAGATTTATCCATGTCACAAATATATAATGTTGTTGTTGTTGTTCCCTAGACTGTCTGTCCGAGCAGTCCCATCTCCTCAAGGAAGGCCACAGCCGAAACTGGGTTTTCCCACAAATCCTTTATAGAGTGTATGTTGTGTTGTTTGCGTGCATGATTGTGTATAATGCAGTCTTCCATTATGTGTTGTATGGTATGGGGTGAAGTGTTACATCCTGGGCAGCTGTTCACAACATGGTCGTCCAGCCTCTTCTGGTAGCTTAGAAGTGCTGGGTGGTGACCGCATCACAGTCTGGCCAAGTGGACTCTGTCCTTTCGTGGGAGAGAGGATTCAGAAGGGTGGATATCAGGGGGTCTGGCATGCAGCAGTGTGTTGTCTTTCAGTGTGTTAATGGAGCGGTGAGTGATATGATTATGAATATGTTTCCGGAGGCTGGTATTTGGTGGTTGTGGAGGAAGAGAAGAGAGTATCTGTGCGTAATAAAGGTCTTTGGGTGTAGTTTTAATGTTTCTTGGTGTGTGTGGGTGTTCTGCTATGTAGTGTAGCTATGTCCTGGAGCTGCAACGTCTACGTCGTGGGACCACCCCCCAACCCCAAGAGTTGGGGGCCAATCAGCAGCAACCACCCCTGGCCATCAGCTCTACGCAGATGGCACCGATCCCCAAGGAGGAGCTACGCCTACCTGGGGGAGTACCACAATATATAATATATAGTACCACAATATATAATGTTGATGAAACTGGTATGATGTGGTGGGCCTTACCAAGAAACACTCAGGCTGGGATGCATGAAAAGAAAGTGAAAGGAAAGAAAGTAAGGAATGCCTATCAGTGCTTTGCTGAGGAAATGTGTCTGGTACTCATAGGCTTAAGTTGACAGTCGTGGGGAAGGCAGGCGAGGTGAAGTCCGGGGGTGGGTTGTGTTTCCCGGACATATATAGGGTAAAGTCCGGCAAAGGGGTAGGCCCCCGGACATTTTCCATTGCCGGACATTTGTTATTCCCGGTCAAGCCTTCCCCCCCTTTTAGTCCGGCAAATCGAGGGTTGAGTGTATTTTCAACTTCGTTATATAAAGATCCAATTTTATGATAAATTTGCCCTTGTATTTTGAACACAGGCATAAAACCTCTTATTTCAGTTGATTGATTCATTCCAAATGATGTCATTGAAAACAATTCATTATATTTCCTTATATTTTTCAAAAAGTTTTTTGAATCTGAAGTTTGGCCTTCCATTAATGTTCTAAGTGGTTCAGGTGGTTGACCAATTGTTTTAAGTTTTACCTTACCGTTAGAACAGCATAAACCTGCAGGCTCACTTTGAAATAGTTTAGCTCGACAATATTTACAAATTTTATTCATTTGACCAATATATGCCATATTTGTATAATTGTTTGAGCTTTGGTATGTAAACACTTCACCATAGTTATTATTAGTCTGTTTTTGAGCATAATCATTCCATCTTGACTGTAATATTCTTGCATTTTGCTCCAAATTCAATTGATTTCTCTGACTTCTATGTGCATCTCTATTAATTTCTAAAATTTCATGTCTCTTTTCATCATTAAGGTTTTCTCTTTGACTTCTATGTGCTTCTCTATCAATTTCTAAAATTTCTTGTCTTCTTTCATCATTAAGGTTTTCTCTGTCTTCTATACGCTTCTCTATCAATTTCTAAAATTTCTTGTCTTCTTTCATCATTAAGGTTTTTTCTCTGACTTCTATGTGCGTCCTTGTCAATTTCCCTTATTTTTTGCTTTTGACCTTCATTTAATGATTCTCTTCTTCTCCTCTGATATTCCCTATTTCCATTCCTAATTCTCTCTTTTTCTTCTTCATCCATCTCACTTATTTTCTTTTTTTTTACTATTACAATTTTCACTTTTTTTTTTTTTTCCTACTTCTACTGTTAACAGTGTTACTGATGATATTAGAATCCATACTAAAAGGATTCAAGTCTGAAACACTACCGCTATAATTACCAGTTTTATTGAGCGAATGAGGAGGTGACGACCTCATTTATTACTAACCTAAAGTGCGATTCGACGAACAACAAATCGGGCAGTTCGAATCGCGTCACCTGGATCGATCGAAAAAAATTAACAAATTTTTAAAAGAATAAATTGTATAGTATAGACGAAATTTATATTAGCTCGTTTAAAAACAATTTTGTATCGAATTTATTCTCAATTTTAATAACTTATCAAAGGTTATGTATGGCAAGTGTATTTTATTATTTTTCTTATATATTGTTTTTTTTTTATTATTTTTCATTTTTTAAAAAGATTAGCCAATATTTGTTCGAAAAGCTCAATTACTTTGAATGCTACTCATGAATTGGTGCCAAATTTAATCTGAAACATTTACAAAGTAAGGTTGTCATCGAAATCGAAATTAGTCGATCGGTCGAATCGAGAAAAAAGTCTGACAGACAGACAGACAGACATGAAACCGCTTTTATCTATTTACATATATATCCCAACACCTTTACCTCTTCTCGACCATAGCAGGGAGGGAACGAAATTCATCAGTAGTGTAGATCAGCTTATCTCCATAGAATTTATCTTTAATAAAGGAGGCAGTTAGAGTGTCAGGCTGCATGGAAAGATGGTGTTGTATAATGAAGTTCAGAATGAAGGGAGAGCAGATGAAACCAAAGATGATAGTATTATATCTGTAAGGAATATATTGGTTGTTAATCCTCCTAAAGAAACAGAACCTATTACGATCACCCTCATCCTTCAATCGGATCTGCAAGAAGGCTTTCATAACATCACCCAAAATGACATAATTGTTGGTTTTAAAGTACAACAAAAGAGAGAGGAGGTTATTCATCAAATCAACTCCCTTGAATGCAGCTTCATTTAAGGAAGGAGCTTTTCCTATTTTGAGTGAACAGTTGAAAACAGGTCTTATTTTAGAGGTGGCAAGATCATCATTCTTGAGCACATGTCTATGTGGTATGAAATTTTGGACAGGAACTTTTTTAGTAACTGGTTCAATAATACCCAAGGCGTCTTGCTGATCAAACACAGCTTCATACTCCTCCCTAAGACCCCTTTGCTCAAGTTTGTTATAGACCCTTTGTGCCACTGCCAAGGCAATCTTAAGATTAGAGGGAACAAGGTCCACCAAATCCTTTTTCCACGCGATCATCACATAATAGTGTCCATCTTTGAAAGAAATGGAAAGTTTGAATTTATCAATTTCCAAAGCATCAATATCAGGGGTTTGTTCTTTGATGCCAATGGATTCTAAAGAATAAAAATTATCAAGACCATATTCTACATTAGAGTTAACAAAGACTTCCTGCAAAGGATCAAATTATAAACTTACAGGTTCTAGGTAGAAATTAATTAGTAACTTATCCTTGCCTAACCTTTTGGGAGGAAAGTATTTAACAGTCCTTTTAGACTGAGTAAAGGAAGTTTCCTTATCAGGTTTCTTTAGAGAAATTCCATTGACCTTGAAAGAAGAATTATAAAAAATAAGAGAATCTCCATAGTAGTTTTCAATACAATTTAACAAATCGACTCTAAGATCAGATTCGGGATTTATCCTCAAAGGTTTCTCCTTATATTTGAAGTTAAGTTATCAAAATTTAGTACTTCATTAGAGGGCATTTCAGAAACCCCTTTTATAATTCTCTTTAAGTAGAAAGGTTTCTCACTAGGAGGGATATATTGAACCCCAGTCCCGTATGGGATGAAACCATCAGCAAGTTTAACCCGTCTTAGGTAAAGTGGGGTCAGACAGACCCCATGCTTTTTTGTTTTTTACTTTTGATATACTAATATATTGCATATAGATATGTTCTCCCCTATACCTTCTTGACGAGTGGAGTAGTTTAAGGGGGTGATAGGGTCATTCCTGAATCTTGCTCTATATAAGCTTTATAGAGCTTTTGGGTCAGTCAGAGCCCACTTTACCTTAGGTGTGAGTAGCATGGGGTTGTTAGACCCCACTTTACCTGAGTTTTTTTCATGTCATATAAATGTTTTATCATTTATACTTATGGGTAAATAAGAATTTCCTCTTTTTTATCATTTTTTTATGACTGATATGTTGAATTTTGTTTGTTTTCAATGGTGATAGTATTATTTGGAATGCATCGTAATTGTGTTGACTAGGGAATCATAGTTTTATGTTCATTATAATTTTTTTTTTTTTTTTAATCTGTCTGTCGTTATTCTGGGTAACTATTGTCTACACTGCAACTTCTCAGACTTCATCTCGGAAAGCTCCTTCGTCCTCTCTCCAGGGGACTCCAAAGGCCTCTCAGAAGGCCTCTCAGGCAGCTATACTGCCTGATCTGGGTAATTCCCAGAATGACCCCTTGATCAAAACCTCTCTCCAGGGGACTTCTCAGGCCTTACTAAAGACCTCCCAGGCAGCTTTACCGCCTGATCTGGGTAATTCCCAGAATGACCCCTTGATCAAAACCCCTCTCCAGGGAACTTCTCAGGCCTCACTAAAGACCCCCCAGGCAGCTTTGCCGCCTGATCTGGGTAATTCCCAGAATAACCCCTTGACAAAAAAACCCTCTCCAGGGAACTTCTCAGGCCTCACGAAAGACCTCTCAGACAGCTTTACCACCTGATCTGGATAACTCCCAGAATGACACCTTGATCAAAGCAACTCGTACAGCTCAGGTGCAAGACGTGGAGATGGAGCCTCAAAGACAAAAGAGACCCCGTACTCCCTCACCAAAGAAAGGAAATAGCAGAACTCTCAAGAACCTGTCATATTCCTCTACAAAACATAAACCGAATCTTCCCAAAACAAACCATTCCATACCTGGAAAACCAAATAAAAAACCATCCAATAACAAATAATGGCCCTATGTCAATGGAACATGTGAGGTTTCCATTCAAATAGAGAACAGATCCGGGTTCTTTTTAAAGAACATAATTTAGCCGCCATTTGTCTACAAGAAACTAAACTGGGCAATGTTATACCCAACTGTGGACACAACTTTACATTCTACAAATCTCCACCTCCTGTAGGTGAACGTGCTCATGGTGGCACAAGTATTATTTTGACCAAGTCATTTCCACAAAAAGCTGTACAATTAAACACAATACTATAAGGGGTTCTTTTTAAAGAACATAATTTAGCCGCCATTTGTCTACAAGAAACTAAACTGGGCAATGTTATACCCAACTGTGGACACAACTTTACATTCTACAAATCTCCACCTCCTGTAGGTGAACGTGCTCATGGTGGCACAAGTATTATTTTGACCAAGTCATTTCCACAAAAAGCTGTACAATTAAACACAATACTATAAGCTTGTGCAACACAAATCTTCATTAATAAATGGATCACTTTGTGCTCCCTATATCTAGAACCTGACTTAGAATCTCAATTAGTGGACAGAGATGGTAATCCAAGGCAATTAGAAGTTAACGATTTACAATCACTTTTAAACCAACTACCTCAACCTTTCATTTTAATGGGGGATTTTAATGCAAAGCATACATTATGGGGAGAAAATAGATGCGACCATCGTGGACTTTCAATTGAAGAACTGCTAGACTATAATGATATAGTTTTAATGAAAGATGGTTCCCCCACAAGGTTTGATGTAGTCCAAAACTCCAATTCTGTAATTGATCTTACAATATGCTCATCATCTTTAAGATTAGATTATCAGTGGTCAGTGGATGATAATCCCAATGGAAATGATCACTTTCCCATACATCTTAAGTATGTCCAAAATATACCCTCCCCATGTTTGCCCAAATGGAAGACAAAGGAAACAAATTGGCAACACTATGAAAGATCCACCAAAGTAACTCATAAAGCTAATGATTTCCCTAGTCCTTCAGCTGCATATGAATATCTAACTAGTATAATGACTGGAGGAGCTATGCTATCAATTCCCAAAACAACAGGGAAACCTCGACGTCCACTGATACCATGGTGGAATAGTAATTGTGCCTTGAGCAGAAAAATTACTAGAGCCTGTTACAAATGTTATCGAAGATGTCCAATCCTGATAAACAGGTTGATATACAAGAGAAACCTTGCTAAACAAAAGCAAACTTTCAAAGAAGCAAGGAGAGAGACGTTCATAAGATACATATCAGAATTAAAGTATAATTCCCCACTTATTTTAGTTTGGGACAGAATACGCAAACTATCAGGGAAATTTTCCCCCTCCCCCCTGCCCATTCTAAAAATCAACTTAGTTGTTATATCAGATACAAGAGAAGTGGCAGAGGCATTTGCACAGCACTACTCAAATATCTCAAGTGCCAGTCACTACTCCCCTGAATTCCACAGTATAAGGAACACAACAGTAGTTACTCCGCCTGCTTGTACTAATGCTGAGGCATATACTGTAACACTCCATTTAGCATCATCAAAATTGAACATGCCTTATCTTTATCTTCACCAACAGCACCTGGAGAAGATAATATCACATATGTAATGATTTCCCATCTACCTCGGGAGTCTAAAAAATTCTTTATTGATGTTTTTAATGAATTTTGGTGTTCAGGAACCTCTTATAAGTTGTAGAAAAACTCTGTTAGAGTTCCACTTTTGAAACCTGGAAAAGACCATAGTGATCCCAAAAGTTACAGGCCTATAGCTCTTACCAGCTGTATTTTTAAGATCTATGAACGAATGGTGAATATTCGTTTGGTGTGGCTCCTAGAATCAAAGAATTTATTATCAGAGAGGCAGTATGGCTTCTGCAAAAACAGAAGTACTTTGGATCCCCTATTATATCTCACACGTGAGATACAAAATGCTTTTGCAATCCGAAATCAGACCATTGCAGTGTTCTTCGATTTGGAAAAAGCTTTTGACACTACCTGGAGAGCCGGTATTTTAAAACAGCTAGCAGATTGGAATATCGTTGGCAATATGTTTAACTTTGCCAAAGATTTTTTATCAAATCGATATTTAAAAGTGCGAATAGGCTCTACCCTATCATCAGAATATCTACAGGAAGAAGGTATTCCACAAGGAAGTGTCCTTAGCCCAACCTTTTTTAGTGTTGCCATTAATGGATTACTTGAACAACTCCCTGTCGGAGTAATTGGCCAAGCATTCGCAGATGATATTGTTTTTATATGTAGTAAATCTACTGCAGTTGAAGCCTGTATCAAAATTCAGAATGCAATTAATGCTGCTACTAAATGGGCAAATAATAAAGGATTTAAATTCTCTACCAAAAAAACTAAAGCTATACACTTTTGTAGAACACAAAAAAGGGAAGTAATCCCAACATTATTTTTAGAAGACTCAATCATAATATATGAAGACAAAGTTAAATATTTAGGAATTGTTTTTGACAAAAAATTAACTTTTGCTGACCATATAAATGAGACAGCAGTTAATGTCAAACAACAATGTAACATTCTTAAAGTTGTTAGTGGCATGAATTTTGGAGCTGACTGTACTACACTATTAAGATTATATCAAGCCATATGCCTAAGTAAGATTGATTATGGCTCTCAGGTTTATGCCTCAGCATGTAAGACACTATTGAAAAAACTGGATGTAGTACACAACATGGCACTATGTATTTGCACTGGGGCTTTTAAGACTTCTCCTGTTGAAAGTCTTTATGTGGACTCTGGTTTTCTCCCTCTTTCCATTCGAAGGGAAGAACAGGGTCTCAGATATATGTCAAGAGCACTAGCTACACATTCTAATCCAAACTACAAGTATATAAAACAACCTATCAACAGAGCACCCACTAAACCTACTTTGCCTAAGCCCCTTGAAGTGAGATTAAACAATAGTACAAGAGAGGTAGGCCTTATTCCTCCTCTAGTTATGGAAATCACTTTTGCAAAATGCCCTCCGTGGTGTAGGCCACCTATAAACATTTGCCAAATGAAAGAAAGCAAAAACATCAACTCAAGTGCTCAACTGAAAAGTAACTTCTTAGCCCATATTTCTGAACACAACAACTCGATTGCTGTATACACTGATGGGTCAAAAACGGCTACTGGAACTGGATGTGCTATCATCCTTGGAGAAAAAATAATTAAAAAGAGCCTTCCCAATCAATTCTCAATTTTTAATGCAGAAATTTATGCTATCTATAGCTGTCTAAAATTTATTTTTAACACAAGCAGAAATGAGGACTCATACATTATTTATTGTGATTCCCAAAGTGCATTGACAGCGCTACAAGGATTGATACCCTCTAATCAACTTATCCAAGAAGTGCAGAATTGGCTGGTCCTCCTGCACTCTCGAAAACAAGTTGACATAAAGTTCTGCTGGGTTCCTTCACATATGGGAATTCGTGGAAATGAGCAAGCTGATACAGCTGCCACACAGGCAGCTTCCACCCCGGGTTCCCGCTCTATAAAGGTTCCTTGCGAAGACCTAATTTTTTTTTTATTAGATCATACTGTAGGATCAGGTGGCAGGACCAATGGTCCAACACGAACAATAACTTTAAACTAAAGTCAATCAGACCTGTCAGCCCCTGGACCTATACAGGGATGGACAGAAGGTCCAGCATAGTTTTAACACGCCTACGTATAGGGCACACATACCTAATCCACAAGTACCTCCTAACTAGTGGAGCAGAGAGACAGGTCCCCCAGTGCTCCAATTGTAATATTAACATCACAGTGAGGCATATACTTACTGAATGTCCTCTCTATTCTGATCAAAGAAGAAAATTCAGTTTAGCCAATAAACCGCTAACAAGTATTTTAGGAATGGATGCCCCTGTAGGAAAGGTTTGCAAATTTTTAAAAGAGACGAATTTATTTTATGATATTTAATTATATAGTTTATGTTTGTTGTGAATGATTAGGATATACTTCTGTTTGTTGTAGATGAGTAGAGAAGTAAACCTTACTTGTTATGAATGTGAAAAATAGCATCTACATATTTTAAATATATAGAATAACTTTTATGATTTTATAACTAAAATAGATTGTATATTAGTATTTTAATGTATAGATAACTGGTTGACATATATGCGCTGAATGGCCTTTGGCTCTGGCGTGTGGTAAATAGCCACAAACTTCATAAATTCAATTCAATTCACTAATGTTCCCAATAATAATTACCACAAAGTGTTATTTTCTTCAATTCAGGAGCCTTCAAACCATGCCTATCATAACTTTAAATAAGATACAATTAAACTCCCCTCCTCTTTATTTTGTGTATTAAATCTATGTAACAATTTTGGTTTAATAAATCGGGAATTAACTTTGAGAAATTACTTAAAGTAAATATTAACCTGTGGCCTTCTTTTTTGGAAACCTGTAACCAAGGGATCACATCTTTGGTTCAGAAGGCCTTCAAGAATTTTAGAATTTCTAAAGCATCTACATTTAGAGAATTTACGCTGGTTAAAACAAAGGTGACCAGTAAGTTCTTAAATGTAATTTCTGAAATGTTAAACTGTATTCTCTAAATGTAGTCAATTTAATCTTCTCTAATATGAGAATTTAATCTACAATGTTTGAATTTAACCTAATTTATTTGCAGTCAGTTTTGACTTTAACTTAATCCCCCCCCCCTTTGTCGTAAGCTACAATCTAGCGCTTTATTTAAAGTTATGACAGGTGGTTACGAAGGCTGGCCTCCTGATATTCTCTCGTTACGAGTTTGTTCAGAACTTGGTCATTTCCTCGTTTGAGGACCTTATTTTCCCTTTGATGGAAAGTAACCGGCACTGAGGGGGCGCTTATTATTCCCATATTCTTTTACGAAGTTTATCGAATTGTTGTATTGAACTTGGTGGCCTCTATTTTTTCTAATCATGGTTTCCCTTGCTTTGTTTGTTCTTTTCCATTTAAATTATCTCTTGGTGAAATTACTCAAAGATCTGTCTTATTGGTTGGTCTATAAGACAGTTTTCAGTACGACAGTTGTATACTTTTGAATTGGGGACGAGTCTTTGTTTGGGTTGTTGTTTCAAATGGCTAGTGACAAAAAGCCATTTTCTGAGTCTGAGGACTTAAAAAAAGTCCAAAGACAAAGAGCCCATAAGAAATGTTTAATGACTAAGGACCTTAAGGCATTAAAAAATTCACAACTGACACTTTGTGTGTCTGTCCTTGATTCTATGTTATCCCAAATTGAAAATTTCCTAACGGAAATTCAAACATTTGATGATGACATTTACTTGTTACTCCCTGAATAAAGAAAGGATGAGGATATGGAGAATTCCAGGGATTACCGCCCGTCTATTCTCCCAGAATTGTCTCCTTTCAAGGAATGGAGACAGTGATTAAGGGGAGTCCAAGGTTCTGAGGTTGGTGATTCTAGCAAATCCACTGGAGTTGATTCAGTAAAACTTCCCCTCCTTCCTATTGTTCTTCAACACTTGAGAGCAATTCTCACAATCCCTTTGCCTACTTCAATTTTAAAAAGGGTTTTCAGAATGCCATTGCTGGTATTCCCAATCTGACTACATACATAAATACATATATCAAGGCTTTTCCCTCTTACAAGGGAGGTAGCCAAAAAGGAAAAGGCATAAGATCATTCCCACCCATTCCATCCCTGAATACACTCCAACCCCTCCCCCCTCCCTCTCATCTTAGCACCTCCTGGATGACAGGTCATCCCTGCACCCTGTCCACTGCCCTGGGTCAGAAGCAGTGTCACAAGACACAGCACATCCACAGCAAGGCCACTTCATTAAATTGGCGACCCCCCCTCTCCGTCCCCCCATTGCAAAAAGGAGAAGATGGGGAGAAATCCCTTCGAGCTGCATCAAATTTTGCTCACACATACTACCTCACCCCCCATCCCCCCACCCATCACAACATCATCCATATACAACCATTCTCCATTCACCCCTGTCTTCCGTCCTCTCCCGTCCTTCCTCAACAGACATTCCCCTCTTCCCCAAAACCCCCTTCACCCCATCCATCCACCACATCCTAGGACATTCCCTCATGTTCACTCCCTCCACATCTGCCTTCCATTCCTCTTTTACTAGTCTTTCTTCACTCATTCTTTCCATGTGTCCAAACCATCCTAATACTCTTTCATCAACCCTATCTCCCAACTCCCTTTCCACCCCTGTTCTCCTCCTCACCTCCTCATTTCTCACTCTATCTAGCCTAGTAACCCCCATCATACTTCTCAGACACCTCATCTCAAACACATTCAAACTCCTTCTCTCTTCCTCTCTTACGTTCCATCTTTCTGCCCCATACAGTGCTGTTGGCACAATCACTCCTTCATACAGTCTCCTCTTAACATCCATTCCCAAATGTCTATTTCTCATTACACTCTTTAATCCACCAAGGCATTTACTCGCTTCTCTCAATCTACATTCTACCTCCACCTTCACTCCACCTTTTCCTGCCACGTTTGCACCCGAGTATCTAAAACTATCCACTTCCTCCAGTCGCTCTCCCTTAATGCTCACTTCCAGTCTACTGCCACTTTCACCCCTTGTACATCTCATCACCTTACTTTTACCCACATTTATCTTTAGGTTTCTTCTATCACATACTCTCCCAAACTCTGTCACCAACTTCCTCAATCCATCCTCCGATCCTGCCACAAGCGCAGTGTTGTCCGCAAACAAGAGCTGGCTCACCTCCCACTTTTCTCCATTTTCTTTAACCATCTCCAATCCCTGACCCATTACCCTTGCATTTACCTCTCACACTACCCCATCCATATACAAGTTGAACAGCCAGGGCGACATAACGCATCCCTGACGAAGTCCCACTTTTACCTCGAACCACTCACTCTCTCCATTTCTAATCCTGACACAAGCTCTACTACTCTCATAAAAATTCTTGACAGCTCCTAGAAACTTTCCCCTATCTTGTATATCCGGAAAACCTCCTATCTCGTATATCCGCAAAACCTCCCACAGTGCCTTTCTGTCTACCCTGTCGTAAGCCTTTTCCAGATCCATAAAAACCCAAAAAAACATCCTTCCCCTTTCCTATAACTTTCTCACATATCTGTCTTACCACAAAAGTCTGATCTACACAACCCCTACCCATCCTAAATCCACACTGTTCCTCACCAATTACTCCCTCTGTTCTTCTCCTAATCCTTTCAATCAAGATCCTCCCATAGGCCTTCCCAACTACACTTAACAAGCTAATCCCTATGAAACTACTACATTCACACTTGTCCCCTTTTCCCTTGTAAAGTGGAACTATACAGGCACTCCTCGAGTCCTCCGGCACTCTACCCTCTCTCCAGCAAACATTAAATAACCTCAACAGCCAGTCCACCATCACTGTACCTACTTTTTTTTAGACATTCTGCATGGCATCCATCCAGACCAGGTGCCTTACATGCTTTCATCATCTTAACAACTGCCTTCACTTCATCCTTCCTTATTTCTCCTCCATTTTCCTCACTCGTCACAGTCATTTTCTTAGCATTTCCCACTGCAGCTATCTTTCCCTCCCTATCCTCCTTCACATTCAGCAACTCCCTAAAATATTCTGCCCATCTTCCCCTTACTGCCTTCTCTTCCATTATCATCTCTCCATCTGCACCATTTACCTTTTCTTCTCTACTTGATTTGCCTCCTCTTCCTCTCTTAATTTCTTTCCAAAACATCTTTTTATTACTTTCAAAATTTTCTGTCATACTCTTACCCCATTTTACATCTGCTCTCCTCTTTGCCTCCTTTACTTTTTGCTTTACTTCTCTTTTCTTTTCTTTGTACCTCTCATATGACTCCCTCGTCCTATTTTGTAACCAATCTGTGAAAGCTCGCTTCTTCTCTTCTACAACCTTCTTTGTTTCCTCATCCCACTATTCACTACCCTTCCTTCTATTCCTTCTATTCTTCTTCTTTGCACACTTTGTGACTCCCTCCTTGAACCATCCCCATTCCTCCTCCACTCCTAGCCCTACTCTATCCCTCACTCCCTCCCACTCTTCCCTCAGCTTCTTCTTGTACTCCTCCTTTTCCTTTTCATTTAAAGAGTTCACTCTAAGCACCTCCCTACCTTTTGTCCTTTTGTCAGAAATTAATTTATTTAAAAGGGTATCTCAGAGGGGAGGCTTTTCACTTAGTGGAGAATTTACCAGTGGATGATTCTAATTATGACACTGTGTTCCTTCTTCTTGATTATTTGCTTTTTAATAAGGAGGAGATCTTAGACAAGGTGTTAAATTCTATTACTAATGCACCTGAGGTCTCCAAGTTGAAGGACCTAGAAAGTTACATTAGGTCTGTAGATTCTAAACTACAAGACCTTAAGGGGATTGGAGTTGACTTTACTAAGGCTGGAAGTGAGGGCCTCTTTTTGATTAGCAAGTTAATTTTAAATAAATTACCTAAATTTTTCTTGATTGAATTGTCTCGGGTGATTAATTCAAATTACCCCAATTTTAATCAACTTAAAGAAGTTTATCAATCTGTTTTAGTTAGACTTAAAATGGGATCTGATGACCTTAATGTCAAACCCAGACGAAGTGGTGCTACCAGCTCCTTTGCCTTAAGGAAAATTCCTTAAAAAAAACCCTGTTGATTCTAGGAAAGGAGTTAGTCACTCATTTAAGGTCAAACCAGATTCCGTTAAGAAGTCTATCTTCAGATGTAGATTTTGCCCCACTTCTGACCATGCAAGTTCAAAGTGTTTTTCCTATATTTCCCTTAAACACAGAAAAGCTAGAGCAACTCAATTAGGACTGTGTGACCTATGTTTGAATCATGGACATGACTCTTTGGAATGCCCCGGGTTAAAGGCTGCTCCTCCTTATAAATGTTTTGTGTGTAACAAATCTGAGCACCATGGAGCCATGTGTCCTATGGCTAACAAGTTACCTCTTTTCGAAGAAAAATGTTTAATTTCCATGGTTTATCAGATTCAATTGTTCTTTTGGTTTCTCTTCCTGTTAGCAGAGGCAAGAGAACTGCCTAATGTCTCTTCCTATTAGATACTGGAGCTCAGTTTTCCATTATTAACAAGGACAAGTTGGTTTCTTCATTTGGTTTACCTCTAATGAATAAAAGGGGTTTTAATTATGCTGCAAATCTCAAACTCCCCTTTGGGTTAAAACTGTTTAGTTTGTTTTTTGCAGTAGAGGGGTTCAACTTGTCCATACAAATTCCTTCATTATCCTCTGTACTTCAAATTATGAACAATCATGAATTTTATGTTTCCCCTAGTTTTCCCAAGGTGAAGGGAGATCAGCTGAAGGTTTTAGGCATCATTGGAAATGACATTCTGCAAAACTTTCAGCAGTTTTCTATTGAGAGAGCCCCCTTATGTGGTAGTCCATCTTGCAAGGTTATTAAACTTGGTGATGGTTTCTTTCCATATGGGACCGGGGTTCAATATATCCCTCCTAGTGAGAAACCTTTCTATATAAGGAGAATGATAAAGGGGGTTTCTGAAATGCCCTCTAATGAAGTACAAAATTCTGATAGCTTCAAATTTAAGGAGGAACCTTTGGGGATAAATCCTGAATCTGACCTTGGGAGTCGATTTGTTAAATTGTATTGAGGAATACAATGGGGATTCTCTTATTTTCCACAATTCTTCTTTAAAGGCCAATGGAATTTCTCTAAAGAAACCTGAGAAGGAAATTTCCCATACTCTGTCTAAAAGGACTGTTAAATACTTTCCTCCCAAAAGGTTAGGCAAAGAAAAGTTACTTGTCAATTTCTGGTTAGAACCAGTAAGTTTACAATTTGATCCTTTGCAGGAAGTCTTTGTTAACTCTAATGTAGAGTATGGTCTTGATGATTCTTATTCTTTAGAAAACATTGGCATTAAAGAAGAACAAACCCCTGACATTGATGCTTTGGAAGTTGATAAATTTAAACAGTCCATTTCCATCGAGGATGGGCACTATTATGTAAAGATCCTGTGGAAAAAGGATTTGGTGCACCTTGTTCCCTCAAATCTAAAGATAGCCTCGGCAGTGGCACAAAAGGTCTATTACAAGCTTGAGCAAAGGGGCCTTAGGGAAGAGTATGAAGCTGTGTTTGACCAGCAAGAGACCTTGGGTATTATTGAACCAGTTACTAAAAGAGTCCCTAGCCAACTTTTTATATCCGATAGACATGTGCTCAAGAATAATGATCTTGCCACCTCTAAAATAAGACCTGTTTTCAACTGCTCTCTCAAAATAGGAAAAGCCCCTTCCTTAAATGAAGCTGCATTCCCAGGAGTTGATTTGATGAACAACCTCCTCTCTCTCTTATTGTACTTCAGAACCAACAATTGTCATTTTAGCAGATATTATGAAAGCCTTCTTGCAGATCAGTTTGAAGGATGAGGGTGATCGTAATAGGTTCTGTTTCTTTAGGAGGATTAACGACCAATATATTCCTTACAGATATAATACTATCATTTTTGGTTTCATCTGCTCTCCCTTCATTCTGAACTTCATTATACAACATCATCTTTCCATGCAGCCCGACACTCTAACTGCCTCCTTAATTAAGGATAAATTGTATGTAGACAATCTGGTCTACAATACCAATGAATTTTGTTCCCTCCCTGCTATGGTCGAGAGGATTAATGAGATCATGCTTAATGGAGATTTACCTCTCAGGGAGTGGACATGCAACCAGACTTCTGTTCTTTCTGTTCTTGAACAAGAATTCATTTGCAATAAGGAAGAGGTAAAGGTGTTGGGATATATTTATAATAAAAATTATGATACCTTAAGAATCAAGGAAACAAACACACCATGCTCAGATAAGAGGGAGGGTGGAGGGGTGTGGAGTGTATTCAGGGATGGAATGGGTGGGAATGATTTTATGCCTTTTTCTTTTTGGCTACCTCCCTTGTAAGGGGGAAAAAGCCTTGGTATATGTATGTATGTAAGAATCAAGGATGTTTCCCTTAACAAAGATGCCTCGACCAAAAGACAAGTTTTGTCTTCTTTGGCTTCTATATTTAATCCATTATGTCTTTTTTCTCCTGTGTTATTACAAGGAAAAATTCTTATTAGAAAGATGTGCCAGAAAATGGTAGATTGGGATTTGAAATTGGATAGCGAGTTGCTTACAAGATGGAAGAAGTTATGCAAAAAATTTAGGGAGGTTAATGACTTATTCTTTAAAAGGAAAACTTTGTGTTCTGAATCTCCCCTTAAGTTATTTGTTTTTGCTGATGCTTCTAAGGAAGCCTATGGATGTGCCATTTATGTAGGGCAAGAAAGAAGAGAGTTAAGGGAGTCTAATGGCTCTCTTCTACTTGCCAAGGTCAAGGTGGCTCCTATTAAACAAAGAACATTACCTTCTTTGAAGCTTATGGCAGCTTTACTATCTTTAAAATGCCTCAAAACTATTTTTGAGGAAGGACTGGTGTCTCCCCCACTGGTTGATTCTGTTGTACTCCTTGTTGATAGTCAAGTTGCTCTTTCTTGGATCCTGACCAATAAAGCTCCTAAGAAGAATATATTTGTTAATAATAGATTGAAGGAAATTTCCAATCTTTAGGAAAATTTCAAAGCTAATTATACTCCTATTTCCTTTACCTATGTTCCTTCTGAATATAAATATGGCTGATTTTATAACCAAACCTTGCGGTGCTAAGGTGTTCAAGGAAAAATTCAATTGGTGGGTTTATGGACCAGAATGGTTAATGTTGCCACCTCATACATGGCTGAAGGGTCACTAGGGATGTATTCCCTCCAGCATCAAGGGAGACATTGTCAATGCGGCTGTTGTGCAAGTTGACACCTCTTCTCTAATTGATGTCTTAAAGCTTTCTTCTTACAGCAAACTTTTACATCACACTTCTTTGATCTTTAAGTCTGTCTTTTTGTTTAAGCAGTCTAATGCTGACTCAGTTAAGGTCGCTTCTAATCATTTGAAATGGCTTATTTACAGAACTCCAATACTAATGACATACCTCCTTTAGTAAGTCAAATGAACTTGTTCAGTGGCGATTCTAGGACTATGAAAGTGGGAGGGCCAACTGAAAAACTGGGGGGGCCATGGTTTTTACAAAAAGCCCTTAGTAAGGCCAAAATTAGTTTTTACAAATCAGATTCTCATTCTGCCATGAATCATAAATAGGATAATAGTTGCATAAAATTACATACATACATACATATACCAAGGCTTTTTTCCCCTTACTAGGGAGGTAACCAAAAAGGAAAAGGCATAAAATCATTCCCACCCATTTCATCCCCGAAAACACTCCACACCCCTCCACCCTCCCTCCCATCTTAGCACCTCCTAGATGACGGGTCATCCCTGCACCCTGTCCACTGCCCTGGGTTAGAAGCAGTGTCGCAAGACACAGCACATCCACAGCAAGTCCGCTTCATTAAATCGGTGACCCCCCCCCCCTCTCCGTCCCCCCCATATAAAGGAGAGGACGGGGAGAAATCCCTTTGGGCTGCATAAAAATTTTGCTCACACATACTACTTCACCCCCCATCCCCCCGTCCATTCCACCTCATGCATCACAACATAAAATTACCTTATAATAAATCAATTAATTAATGACCTGTCTCATTTGTTACCAAAAGAAAAAGTAAATTTTATCTTCAGTTATCCTAACAACTTGTTCAGTAAAGTTGTCAATATACATCATATATCCAAGAGTTATACAACTCCAGGAGTTTATAAGTTACCTTATTTAGATTGCAAGGATGTATATTGGGGACAAACGGGTAGAGACCTTACCACCAGGGTCAAAGAACACAAGAACTCAGTAAAATATGGGCAGGAAAATTCCTTTGTATTTCAGCATGTCGCCAACAAAAACCATCAGATAGATTGGGATGATGCTGAAATAATTTACAAATCTAAATGCAGTTTCAGAAGAAAAATGGTAGAATCCTCTTTGATAAATAATTTTCCAAATTATAATATTTCTTATGGTCAGTGGTCACCAGATTGTATATCTTCATTTGCAATAAATAAAATGCTACCTTCTACATTAGCAGTGGACAAAATCCACCAAGGTCCACGCAACACCGGACACGTAACCTGAGCCCCCGTCCCTTCCTGCTTACCTCACTACTTCTGTATAAATACACATTGTTCTCTACTCTGTAATTCACATCTGCTGAAGAGGATCATAGTTAGTGATCGAAATATACAGATCTTATACTTTCACTTATTCTTCTCCGAAAGGGGGTTATCAGTATTATATATATATATATATATATATATATATATATATATATATATATATATATATATATATATATATATATATATATATATATACATACATACATACATATACCAAGGCTTTTTCCCCCTTACTAGGGAGGTAGCCAAAAAGGAAAAGGCATAAATCATTCCCACCCATTCCATCCCTGAAAACATTCCACACCCCTCCACCCTCCCTCCCATCTTAGCACCTCCCAGATCATCCCTGCACCCTGTCCACTGCCCTGGGTCAGAAGCAGTGTCGCAAGACACAGCACATCCACAGCAAGGCCGCTTCATTAAATCGGTGACCCCCCCTCTCCATCCCCCCAATAAAGGAGAGGATATGCAAAAAAACCAGGGGGGCCAATCTGGGGGCCAGCTGAAAAACTGGGAGGGGCCATGCCCCCCAATTCCCCCCCTAGAATTGCCACTGAACTTGTTCATAGACAAGAATGGTTTCATAAGGTCCAAGGGCAGAATTGACAAGAACATTTACCTCAAATATGAGGTAGTGAATACCCTTTTTTTTGTCCAAATCCCATCATTTGACTAAACTCTTGATATTATTTGCTCATTGACAAGTAATGCACATGGGACTGCAAGCTACTCTTAATTTCCTTTGCATGCATGGATTGTGGATCTTTAAAGCCAGACAAGCTGTTTTAAACATTTTGAAGGGTTGTATAGTTTGTAAGAAATATAATTCCCGTGCTGTTAACTATCTTTCTCCTTCCTCTTTACCTGCCTCTTAGAATAAATTTAAGTGTGCCTTTTACTTATACTGGTGTGGATTACATGGGGCATTTATGGGTTAGAGACAGAAATGGAGATGAAGTCAAGGGTTACATTTTGATATTTACTTGTTTTAATACTAGAGCTGTCCATTTGGAAGTTGTGGATTCTATGCCCACTGCTGAGTTCATTTTGGCTTTCATTAGATTTACTAACAGATGGAATTCCTTCAGTAGTTTATTCTAATAATGCCAAATCCTTTATACAAGTGGGAAATATTATTGGACAACTTCTATCATCTTTTGAATTTGAAGAGAAGTTTAAAACTTCCCCTGTTCAGCATAGAACCATCCCTGTTTATGCTGCCTGTTATGGTGCCACATGGGAAAGGTTGATTCAGACAGTGAAACAATGTCTCTATAAGGTATTGGGTAGGTCTGTTCCTTCCCTGGCAGAGATTACCACTCTTTTGTCCGATGTTCAAAAATTTTTGAACAATAGACCTCTTACTTATCGTTCCTGTGAGAACGAAGTAGATGTTATTACCCCTAATCATTTCCTTATAGGAAGGACCATTCCTTCCTTGATATTTGGCGACTTGGAAACAAGTCCCTGAATGGGAATAAGGAGAAGACTATCCTTCTCTTCTTAACTTAGTCATGGATTGTAGGGATTATTTTTATGAAGAGTTTAAGAAACGATGACTGACAGAGTACTTGGTCAGCTTAAGGGAAAGGGATAGAGCTGCCTACCGCAGTTCTAGAAGCTGGGAAAAGGGTGACATTGCTTTTTTAAAACTGCCTTTTAAAAACAAACCCTTCTGGCCCATAGTTCATGTAGTTGAAAACTTTTCCTGACCAAGACCATGTGATACATACAGTCTCTGTCATTAAGCCCGATGGAAACTATCAAAGTTAACATTAGACTTTTAATCCCTCTAGAGCCCCATGCTGAGTTACATTCCTGTCATGAGGATGAATATCCTGGGGATCCTATTTTGCAGGCTAGTGAGTTGGAGCCCTTTGAAGAGGACTCAAACTTGGAGGAGGCTATTTCTTCGGAAAACGACTGTGTCACTCCAGAACCTACCTCTATGAGACCTTCTCGTAAGACTGCGCTATCCTCTAGGGACCAAGTAAGGTCTCTAGCTCTTATAAGGTTATTGTAAATTTTCCTCAAAAGTGTTGTATTCATTAAGTACTTTCTTTTTGTTGTTGGAGAGGTTGTGGTAATTGTTATTGGGAATTTTAGTGTTTACCTTAGTACGGGAAACTTTCCCTCAAAGTGTTATTTTCTTTGGTTCAGGAGCCTTTCCTGAAACTTTGAGCCACGCCTATCGTAACTTTAAATAAGATACAATTAAACTCCCCTCCTCTTTATTTTGTTTATCAAATCAATGTAACAATTTTGTTTTAATAAATCGGAAATTAACTTTGAGAAATTCCTTAAAGTAAATATTAACCCATGGCCTTCTGAGCTCTTTTTGAACTCGTAAGAGTCCCTTGGAACACTGTGTGCACTAACGTTGGAACAGTGATCAGATTACCCTGAGCTCAGGACAAAGAAGGACCTCTTTTTTGGAAAACTCTAACCAATGAATCATGTCTTCAGTTCAGAAAGCCTTCAAGAATTTTAGAATTTCTAAAGCATCTACATTTAGAGAATCTACGCTGGTTGAAACAAAGGTGACCGGTAAGTTCTCAAATGTAATTTCTGAAATGTTAAACCATAGTATTCATAAAGGAAGCAAAGAATATATAGAAGATGTAGAAATGGCTGAAGTAATGACCAGACACTTTAAGTCTGTATTTACAATTGAAAGCTCACAAATGTGGGATGAAGGGCAGCGAGAAGAATCCCTCAAAATGAAAGAAAAAACGGTGACACAGAAATAAGGGACCAAATAAAGAACCCTGACATCAGAAAGTCATATGGGTCTGATGGAATAGCGAACTGGATATTGAGAGAATGTATAGATGAATTTACAGATAAAATAAACAAGATAATTGACTTCTCACTCAAAAAAGGAAGAGTGCCACAAGATTGGAAAAGTGCAAACATTGTACCAATATACAAAGGAGGAGATAAAGAAAATCGAACAAACTATAGACCGGTGTCCCTTACAAGCACAATTGCAAAAATATGTGAGAGTTATTAAGAATAAATGGATTAAACACTTAGAAGAGAACAAAATACTAAGCCCCAAACAATTTGGATTTAGAAGTGGAAGATCATGTACTACAAACTTAATATGCTTTTACTCAGGATTAATAGAAATAATATAAGGAGATGATTGGCCAGATTGTGCCTTCTTGGACTTACAAAAGGCTTTTGACAAATTACCACACAAAAAGCTACTAAGAAAAATTGAAACAATAGATGGAATGCAAAGAAAATTATTGGAATGGATGAAAGATTTCATGAACGGAAGAAATATGAGGGTGGTACTTAGAGATAAGAACTCAAATTGGGTAGATATGATAAGTGGAGTCCCCCAAGGCTCTGTATTGGCTCCAATAATGTTTGCTGTTTATATAAACAACATGGATGAAGGCGTGGAATGTTATATGAACTTCTTTGCAGATGATGCAAAACTATTGAAGAGAGTAAGTACAGAAGAAGATTGCAAATCTTTTCAAGAAGACCTGGACAAAGTCTGGAAATGGAGTAAAAAGAATGAAGTGAATTTCAACATTAAGAAATGCAGTATGGAATTTGGAAAAAGCAAAAATAGAATATCGGGTCAATATGAAATTGGCACAAAAGAAGTTATAAAAGTAAACTTAGAAAGGGACCTAGGAGTAATTATCTCAAACAACATGACACCAGACAAACATGTTAACAAAATAATTGGAGAAACTTGTACATACATATACCAAAGGCTTTTTTCCCCCGTATATGGGAGGTAGCCAAAAGAAAAAGGCATAGTAACCACTCCCACCCATTCCATCCCCCTACATATTCCACTCCCCTCCACCCTCTTCCCTCCCTCTTATCTTGGCACCTCCTGGATGATGGGTCATCCCTGCATCTTGTCCACTGTCGTGGGTCAGAAGCAGTGTCGCAACTTATAACTTAATGAAATCAATGAAAGTGGCTTTTGACTACATGGATGAGGAAATGATAAAGAAGATACTAGTTACAGTGGTAAGACCAAAACTGGAATACGCAGCACCTCTATGGACACCTAGTACAAAAAAACAAACTAGAAAGAATTCAAAGAGCAATGACAAAGATGGTACCAACACTTTGCAAGTTGACAGACGAACAAAGATTGGACAAACTAAACTTATCAACCCTAGAACAAAGAAGAGAAGGAGGTGATTTGATAACCATCTACTGAATTATGAAAGTGATGGAAATTCTTGATAGGGATGACCTACTAAAATGGGACAGAAGAAATACAAGAGGACACGAGAAGAAACTTAAAGACAGTTACAGAAGAGATCTGAAAGAAAAAAAAACAGCTTTTCACACAGAGTAATAAATACATGGAACAAACTGAAAGAGGAAACAGTGAGTGCTAATATTATACATGAGTTTAAGAAAGAACTGGATGCAGAAAGATACAACTGCGGGTCACTGCGTATAGCTCTCCTCCTGCAAAATACAACTAGGTAAATACATATACCAAAGGCTTTTTCCCCCTTACCAGTGAGGTAGCCAAAAATTAAAGGCATAAGATCCACTCCCATCCATTCCATCCCCCTACACTCCACACCCCCATTCACCTCCTTCCCTCCCTCCCTCTTATCTTGGCTCCTCCTGGATGATGGGTCATCCCTGCATCTTGCCCATTGCCCTTGGTCAGAAGCAGTGTCACAAGGCACAGCACATCCACAGCAAGGCTGCTTAATTTAATCAGTGACCTTCCCTCTCTGTCCACTCATGCAGAAAAAGAGAAGACAGGAAGAAATCCCTTCGGGCTGCATCAAATTATTTTTTCACACATTCTCCTTCACCCCGCCCCCCCCCATTGCCCACCCACTCCCTTTCATGCATCACAGCATCATCCATACACAACCATTCTCCATTCACCCCTATCTTCTGTCTTCTCCTGTCCTTCCTCAACAGACATTCCCCTCTTTCCCAATGTCCCTTTTACCCCATCCATCCATCCATCTCATCCGTGGTTGCCCCCACAGGTTCACTCCATCCACCTCTGCCTTTCACACCTCTTTTACCAATGTTTCGTCACTCATTCTTTCCATGTCTTCAAACCATCCCAATATTCTTTCATCAACCCTATCTCCCAACTCCCTTTCCACCCCTGCTCTCCTCACCTCCTCATTTCTCACTCTATCCAGCCTAGTAACCCCTATCATACTTCTCAGACACATCATCTCAAACACATTCAAACTCCTTCTCTCTTCCTCTCTTATGTTCCATGTTTCTGCCCCATACAGTGCTGTCGGTACAATCATTCCTTCATACAATCTCCTCTTAGCATCCATTCCCAAATGTCTATTTCTCATTACATTTTTTAATCCCCCAAGGTATTTACTTGCTTCTCTCAATCCATATTCTACCCTCACCTCCACTCCTCCCTTTCCCGCCATGTTCACACCCAAGTATCTAAAACTATCCATTTCCTCCAGTCTCTCCCCCTTAATACTCATTTCCAGTCTGCTGCCACTTTCTTCCCTTGTACATCTCATCACCTTACTTTTACCCACATTTATTTTCAACTTCCTTCTTTTGCACACCCTCCCACACTCCACTTCTTCAATTCCTCCTCTGATCCTGCCATAAGTGCAGTGTCATCAGCAAGCAACAACTGGCTTATCTCCCATTTTTCTCCATTTTTTTTAACTATCTCCAATCCCTGACCCTTGCATTTACCTCTTGCACCACCCCATCCATGTATAAATTGAAAAGCCAAAGCAACATAATACATCCCTGATAAAATCCCAACTTTACCTCAAACCACTCTATCCATATCTGATTCTAACACAGGGTCTACTACTCTCTTAAATATTCTTGACTGCTCTTGACAGCTTTTCTCCTATCCCATATATCTGTAATACCTCCCACAGTGCCTTCCTGTCTACCCTGTCATAAGCCTTTTCCAAATCCAAAAAGTCCCCCAAAAAATCCTTACCTTTTCCTAAAGCTTTCTCACATATGTCTTACCACAAAAATCTAATCCACACAACCCCTACCTGCCCTAAACCCACACTACCCTAAACCCACACTGTTCCTCACCCTCTGTTCCTCTTCTAATCCTCTCAATCAAAACCCTCCCATAAGCCTTCCCAACTATACTTTACAAACTGGTCCCTCTGAAACTACTACACTCACACTTGTCCCCTTTTCCCTTGTACAGTGCAACTATACAGGCACTACTCCAGTCCTCCGGCACTCTACCCTCTCTTAAACAAACATTTAATAACCTCACCAGCCAGTCCACCATCAATATACCTCTCTTTTTTAGACATTCTGCATGACACCCATCCAACCCATGTGCCTTACCTGCTCTCATCATCTTAACAACTACCTTCATTGTATCTTTCCTTATTTCTCCTCCATTTTCCTCACTCATCACTGTCATTTTCTTAGTGCTTTCTACTGCAACTACCCTTCCCTCCCTATCCTCCTTCACATTTAACAACTCCCTAAAATACTCTGCTCATCTTCCTTTTACTGCTGTCTCTTTCATTATCATCTCTCCATCTGCACCTTTTACCTTCTCTATTTGATTTGCCTCCTCTTCCTCTTTTAATTTCTTTCCAAAACGTCTTTTTACTACTTTAAAAATTTTGTCATACTCTAACACCATTTCACATCTGCTCTCCTCTTTGCCCCCTTTATCGTATCCTTTACTTCTTTTCTCTTTTCTTTGTACCTCTCCTATGATTCTCTCACCCTATTTTGTAACCAGTCTGTGAATGCTTGCTTCTTCTCTTCTACTACCTTCTTTGCCTCCTCATCCAACCACTCACTACCCTTCCTTCTATTTCCTCCTGTCCTCCTTGTTTCACACACCATCTTTGCACACCTTGTAACTCCCTCCTTGAACCATCCTCATTCCTCCTCCACTCCTAGTTCTACTCTATTCTTCACTCCCTCCCACTCTTCTCTCAGCTTCTTGTATTCCTTCTCCTTTTCTTTCTCATTTAAGTAGTATACTTTAAGCTAAGCAACCTCCCTACCTTCTGCCCTTTTCCTCTTTCTCCACCTATCCTTCACTCTCTGCTTTCCTTCTACCAAAAATTTATTTGATATTCATATATGTGAACTCTATTTAAGTATTTGGTAAAATACTACTGAGTGGAATATTCTGGAGTTTGGTAGGAAGCACCACTCAGTAAAGTGCTCCACGGTGAGGCTAAATTGTTCTCATGTATTTAAAGTCCTTAAAGTATTGTCTGCTATGCAGTCACTCTAGTATACAAATAAATGTACATAATTGCAGACAAGTTTTAAAAGCTGATGGAGAACTGTAGAAGTATTTAACTTTTGTGAGATGAAATTGGTATAAAGATCAAGTGCAGGAACTCAGGGAGACAATGGAAGCTTTGGTTTCTTACTATCCAGGTACTCTAATGTGAAGAACTTACCAAATGGCTATTTAGGTTACTCAACAAGGATATAATATTCATGATAGCAAAATATGTATGTATGGAAAATTTCCAGCCACTTTTATATACCTGGACTCAAATGATGGTCTGGGACTGAGTCCAAGGAATGTAAGTTTTATTTATTGATAAACTTTCGACTTTTGGTTTAAAAAATGTACATACATACATATACCAAAGGCTCTTTTCCCTCTTACATGGGGGGTAGCCAAAAAGAAAAAGGCATAGAAACCACTCCCACCCATTCCATCCCCTACATATTCCACTCCCCTCCACCCTTCTCCCTCCCTCTCATCTTGGCACCTCCTGGATTATGGGTCATCCCTGCATCCTGTCCACTGCCCTGGGTCAGAGGCAGTGTCTCAAGACATAGCACATCCACAGCAAGGTCGCTTCATTAATCCGGCAATCCCCCCTCTCCGTCCCCTCATGCAGAAAAGAAGACAGGGAGAAATCCCCTCGGGCTGCGTCAAATTATTTATCATACATATTTCCTCACCCTCCATCCCCCACCCACTCCCCCTTATATATCACAGCATCATCCATACACAACCCTTCTCCATTCACCCCTATCTTCTATCCTCTCCCATCCTTCCTCAACAGACATTCCTCTCTTTTGTAATGCCCCTTTCACCCCATCCATCCATCTCATCCTAGGATGCCCCCTCATATTCACTCCTTCCACCTTTGCCTTCCACACCTCTTTTACTAATCTTTCTTCACTCATTCTTTCCATGTGTCCAAACCATCCTAATACCCTTTCATCAATCCTATCTCCCAACTCCCTTTCCACCCCTGTTCTCCTCCTCACCTCCTCATTTCTCACTCTATCTAGCCTAGTAACCCCTATCACACTTCTCAGACATTTCATCTCAAACACATTCAAACTCCTTCTCTCTTCCTCTTTTATGTTCTATGTTTCTGCCCCATACAGTGCTGTTGGCACAATCACTCCTTCATATAACCTCCTCTTAGCATCCATTCCCAGATGTCTATTTCTCATTACAATTTTTAATCCATCAAGGCATTTACTTGCTTCTCTCAATGTACATTCTACCTCCATCCCCACTCCTCCCCTTCCTGCGACATTTGCACCCAAGTAAAAAACTTATCCACTTCCTCCAGTCTTTCACCCTTAATGCTCACCTCCAGCCTGCTGTCACTCTCTCTCCTTGTACATCTCATCACCTTACTTTTGCCCACATTTATCTTCAGCTTCCTTTTTTTGCACACCTTCTCAAACTCTGTCACTAACCTCCTCTGATCCTGCTACAAGCGCAGTGGTATCAGCAAATGACAACTGGCTTATTTCCCTCTTTTCTCCATTTTCTTTAACCATCTCCAACCCCTGACCCACCACCCTTGCATTCACCTCTCACACCACCACATCCATGTATAGATTGAACAGCCAGGGGGACATAACACATCCCTGATGAAGTCCCACCTTTACCTCAAACCATTCACTCTCTTCAGTAAAAGAGAACAACATTTTGAAACACTTAACAGTACACCAATCACAAACATAAACAACGCTGTGCACACTTTTAATACAATCATACAAAACGCAGACAAGAGATACATCCCTAGAGGCAACAGAAAATCACACAACCCCAACTTCACACCAGAAATCCAAGGCCTCATCAGACAACGAGACACACTTAAACACAATACCCCCACACCTATCCCTCAAAACATAGCAGACCATATACAAACACTAAACACTGTGATTGCCAATAAAATACACGAACAAAAAACACAAATTTGGCAAAACTTTATCAATACATTTGATCACAAAACAAACACCAGCAAATTGTACAAAACACTCAACAGCATTACACTATCCAACAATAACACAACATGCTCACACGCAGCAATAATCACAACAACAGACAATCTACCCTCAAACAGACAACAAGCAAACACACTCATAAATAATTTTGCACAGACAAGCCATCTCACTTCTCACCCTGACGACCGACACACTATTCGACGTAAGAAAGGCTTTCCCACAGACTCAGACTATACACCCTTCATAGACAGTCAGACAAAACACATAATACATAATCTCAAGCACTCATCTGCCTGTGGCCCTGATAACATAAGTAACATCCACCTAAAACAGATTGGACCACAAGGTATACACGCACTCACAAACATTGTGAACTACAGCTATTCACACAACACTATACCCGACATCTGGAAGCATGGTAAAATAATCACCATTCCAAAACCGAACAAAGACCCAACAATTCCAACATCGCACCACCCAATCACACTTCTCTGCACCCCCTCTAAAGTCATTGAACGCCTAATACTTCAACTTGTCACACCACATATTCCCCTTGCTGACTCACAACATGGATTTAGGCCACTACACTCCACAAACACTCTTCTGATAAACCTCACACAAACAATTTTAGATGGCATCAATTCAGATAAGCCTCACCACAGAACATTTCTTATAACATTAGACATTAGTAAAGCTTTTGATGCTATCCCCCGCCACAACCTAACAAATAAAATATACAGACGCTCCTCAACTTACGTTTTAGTTACATTCTGAATGGCCGAACGTAAGTTGAAAATGAACGTAAGTTGTTACTGTACTATACATCCGTAAATTCTATTACCGTATCTTACAAAACACCCCTAAATCATTAATTATACACATAACATTGTAAAATAATAACATTAATTTCAAATAAATTAAATTCAAGCAACATAAATTGAGATGGTGGAGGAGGAGGAGGCAAGGCACTTTCAGTCTGTCGTTTGTGCAATGTAAACAATGGATGCAGCGTCATGGGTAAGTATCGTTTGAACTACGGAGAGCGCGCTAAACTAAAAGATTCACTCAATTTTTTTTTTCACAATTTTTTTTTAGTCAGTTCAAACGTAAAATCGAAAAAACGTAAAACGAATGAACGTAAGTAGAGGAGCGTCTGTATAACACAGACATGCACAATAACACCAAAAGATGGCTGGCCAATTATCTGGCAGGTAGGAATGCTTATGTGTCATATAATGGCCAATCATCACACATCAGAAACATTAAGAATGGAGTACCACAGGGCTCTGTTCTATCCCCCACGCTCTTTAATCTATACATGCATGACATACCCACACCAGACACCTCAGAAATACAAATCTCTTCTTACGCAGACAACATAGCAATCACATGCATACATCGTAACACAGACAAAGCTGCAGAAATAATCCAGCCATACCTTGATACACTCAACACATGGTTCATCACAGACTCAAAATAGCTCCGACCAAATCTACAGCAACACTTCTCACCAACTGGACAAAAGAACACAAATACATACCTCATCTCTACATCAACAACACTCTAATACCACACACAAACACACCAAAAATTCTTGGTGTAACATACAATACATCCATGTCTTTCAAACAACACATCACAAACATAAAAAACAAATGCACACCTAGACTTAACGCACTTAAGTCAATCACTGGAACAACATTTGGACAAAACAAAGAAACTAATACAACAATATACAAACAATGCATACGCTCAGTGATGAATTATGCGAGTCCTGCATGGGCTCCTAATCTCAGTGAGACACACCACAACACCCTTCAAATCATACAAAACAAAGCCCTAAAAACAATTACAGGCTGCACAAATGCAACACCTACAGACCATTTACACCATGAAACAAAAGTCCTCAAAGTCAAGGACCACCTCGACATGAGAGGCACACAAACACTTGCCGCAGCCACCACAAACACATCACACCCGCTACACTACCTGGCAGAACACCCACATACACCAAGAAACATTAAAACAACACCCAAAGACCTGTATCACACACAGATACTCTCTTCTCTTCCTCCACAACCACCAAATACCAGCCTCCGGAAACATATTCATAATCATATCACTCACCGCTCCATTAACACACTGAAAGACAACACACTGCTGCATGCCAGACCCCCTGATATCCACCCTTCTGAATCCTCTCTCCCACAAAAGGACAGAGTCCACCTGGCCAGACTGTGGTGCGGCTACCACCCAGCACTTCTAAGTTACCCGAAGAGGCTGGATGACCACATTGTGAACAGCTGCCCAGGATGTAACACTTCACCCCAAACCATACAACACATAATGGAAGACTGCATTGTACACAATCATGCATGCAAACAACACAACATACACTCTATAAAGGATTTGTGGGAAAACCCAGTTTCGGTTGTGGCATTCCTTGGGGAGACGGGACTGCTCGGACAGACAGTCTAGGGAACGATGACAACAACAACAACAACAACCATTCACTCTCTCCATTTCTAATCCTAACACAAGCTCTACTACTATCATAAAAACTCTTGACTGCTCTTAACAGCTTTCCTCCTATCCCATATATCTGCAGTACCTCTCACAGTGCCTTCCTGTCTACCCTGTCATAAGCCTTTTCCAAATCCATAAAAGCCCAAAAAACATCCTTACCTTTTCCTATAGCTTTCTCACTTATCTGTCTTACCACAAAAATCTGGTCTACACAACCCCTACTTGTCCTAAAACCACACTTTTCCTCACCAATTACTCCCTCTGTTCCTCTCCTAATCTTCTCAATCAAGACCCTCCCATAAACCTTCCCAACTACACTCAACAAGCTGATCCCTCTGAAACTACTACACTCACACTTGTCCCCCTTTCCCTTGTAAAGTGGAACGATACAGGCACTCCTCCAGTCCTCCGGCACTCTACCCTCTCTTAAACAAACATTAAATAACCTCACCAGCCAGTCCACCATCACTGTACCACCTTTCTTTAGACATTCTGCATGGCATCCATCCAACCCAAGTGCCTTACCTGCTCTCATCATCTTAACAGCTGCTTTCACTTTATCTTTCCCTATTTCTCCTCCATTTTCCTCACTCATCACTTATTTTCTTAGTGCTTCCCACTGCGACTACCTTTCCTTCCCTATCCTCCTTCACATTTAGCAACTCCCAAAAATACTCTGCCTACCTTCCTCTCACTGCCTTCTCTTCCATTATCATCTCTCCATCTGCACCTTTTACTTTTTCTTCTCTACTTGATTCACCTCCTCTTCCTCTTTTAATTTCTTTCCAAAACATCTTTTTATTACTTTCAAAATTTTCTGTCATACTCTTACCCCATTTCACATCTGCTCTCCTCTTTGCTTCCTTTATCTTATGCTTAACTTCCCTTCTCTTTACTTTGTACCTCTCATATGATTCCCTCGTCCTAATTTGTAGCCAATCTATGAAAGCCTGCTTCTTCTCTTCTACACCCTTCTCTGCTTCCTCATCCCACCATTCACTACCCTTCCTTCTATTTCCTCCCGCCCTCTTTGTTCCACACACCATCTTTGCACAGCTTATGACTCCCACTTTGAACCATCCCCACTCCTCCTCCTCCACTCTTAGTTCTACTCTATCCTTCACTACCTCCCACTCCTCTTTCAGCTTCTTATACTCCTCCTTTTCTTTCTCATTTAAGCAGTTCACTCTAAGTACCTCCCTACCCTCTGCCCTTTTCCTCTTTCTCCACCTATTCTCCACTCTCAATTTACTTTCCACCAGAAAAGGATCTGATATTCCCCTCCATTCTCTCCCCTTAGTAATGTACATCCTTAACTCTTCCTACCATACTCCTGGTCACCACTATATAGTCCATTAACACTATCTATCACCCTTCCATCCACCACCCTCTCCCATGTGTACTTATGCTTGAATTTCTTCCTAAACAGTGTATTTGCTATCATCAACTGTCTTTCAAGACACATCTCCACCATCAATTCACCACTACAATTTTTACCTGGAACTCCATACTTCCCAATCACTCCGTCTATTGGTTCGTTTCCTACCCTAGCATTAAGGTCTCCCAATACAACTACATTGACATTTCTCCCTAATCCCTCTATGTACTCATTTATATCTACCCAAAAAGCCTACCTTTCTTCTATGTTCTTCTCACTACCAGGCCCATACGTACTTACAAAGGCCCACATCTCCCTTCCCAACTTCACCTTCATCCACATCAACCTTGAGGAAACCTCCTTCCATTCTACTACATGCTTACCTATCTCTTCACTTACTAGTATAGCCACCCCTTCTCTCCCTTGTCCCCTCTTTACTCCAGAGCACCTCCCAACTACACTCCCAAACTCACACTCGCCCTTCCCTTTCATTTTAGTTTCACTCAAAGCCAGCACATCCATCTTCTCACAAACATACTGCCCATCTCTTCCCTTTTACTCTCATCTGTACCACATACATGCTCATTAAAAGACCCAAAACTTAGGGTACTGGTTGGAAAACTCCCAGACCCTCTTATGCATTTTTTTTTTTTTTTTTTTTTTTTTTTTTTTTTTTTTTATATGGTACAGGACAGTAACAAAGGGTTGGGGGACAGCAAAATGGAGGGACAGTTGTAGTATAAAAGTGTCATTATTTCTCTATGAACAGAGTTTTCCTCTATCACATACAAATTGATGTGTGGCTCTGGTTCATAGGGGCGCCCCATATAGACCCGAAAGTATAAACTGCATGCTGCTTTGCCACAATAACATGCAACCAATACCCAATACTATTTTAGAATATATATTTCAGTGTGATTAATTTTGTAGGGACACATTGATCTTTCTTTGTAGAAATGAAAGAGATAGATATATTGTTTTGCTTGCTTCCCTTTACCCTGGCCTATGCTTTACCTCCACAGGAGACTTATTTGAAAAGGAAGAAGACATTGCTGATGAGACGATTTGGAAGTATGTAGCTGGCAGTGAGAACCCTACACAGCAGGCCAAACACAGGAGGCATATATTGAGTATTGCAGACTACATTGTACCAGGGCATGGTCCTATGTTCCCTGTTACACCAAATATGCGGAAAAGTGTCAGTGAAGTTAATCAGGACTGAAAAAATATAATCCCAGTGGAGATTCAGAGATCTTGTGATTATTAGAAACCATGGGAAAATGTGAGTTATTAGAACGACTAAATTAAATAGTATTGATTAACTTATGTAATTTTGTTGTCCTTGCAAAGACCTTTAAAACCATACAAACTGTACAGAATGATGTATTGGGAATGTGTACAAAAACCAAAATCCTGCCCATAGAACACCATATGAAAATGATAGATTTCAAAGTTTTATGCAAGAGCCCTCAACCTTATTTGCCCATATCGTTAGGTCACACAAGCTCAACAGCTGAATACAACAGAAAAACTACACTATACTCACTGCATCGAAAACTGGCCGTTAGGGCAGAGCATGGGGATTCCCCCTGTGTTGCCGCATATAATTATCTTATAATTTTATTTTATTTTAAATTTTATAATGTTGCCACATATAATTATAATTTTTTGTCACACACCACCACTGAGGTAAAAATCAAAGCAATGTTTTCTATACAAAGGTTTCATTTCCTCGAGTCGTGGACATGGCATATGAGCGGGAGAGAGCGACATTGCCACTCCATCCCTTCTCTGGCCATGCCCCCACACTGCATTCAGAAAGCATTGCTTCCACACGCATGTTCTCGCCATGGATAAATACATTATATATATATATATATATATATATATATAGAGAGAGAGAGAGAGAGAGAGAGTGAGAGTGGGTGGGTGGGTGGGTGAGCCGTGCAGACTGTGTTATCCGTGGAGATGTGGCAACACTGGGAAATTCCCTAACCCCGCCTTAGTGGCCACTTCTCGTTGCATCTACTATAGCACCACACTACTTAAACATCTACAACAAACTTACTCCTTCACCAAACATTACATCCACATAAAAACACTTTTAATCTCAGATATAAAAAACAAAGGCCAACTACCAAACACCCCACTCCATGAAACCCCTCCAGACATTAGCTATTGTATCTGTATATACTAAGGGCCTCTTTCCCCTTGTAAGGGAGGTAGCCAGCCAAGGCATGCACCCACCTTATCCACTGCCCATTGTTTCTCTCTCAGCTCCTTATGGATGAAAGTTCATTCCTTCCTCTTGCCCACTGCCCAGGTCAGAGACAATGCAGCATGACTCAGCACATCTATTATAATAATTGGAAGGAATTCTGTAGAACCCATCATTGCAGGTAAAGTATTCAATAGACTTATTCAACTATTTATTGATACGGGATCTGTAGTAAATGTTATAACCAGTAAAGTTTTAAACCAGTTGAAACTGTGAGTGAAATTTTGGAACTTCACTCCTTCAAAAGTGAAATTGTAAACATTGCCTTACATGTGTCTCATTCATTGATGAAATAGAAAAGAAATCCCAGTAAAATAAAGGGAAAGCTTACAGGTCAAATAGATGTGTTTTTAAGAATTTATACACTGGCCAGATAAAGATTCCTATGAAAGATGCCAGAACCTGTTTTCCCTTCTCCCCCTCTCTGTGCATAGGTTTATTGATTTTAAGGAAATTGATAGTAATATGAATGTGTACAAGTAAACAGACGCTTCCATCGAGATGGAAGTGATGGCATCCAGGGTAGGGGAACCAAGTGTGGTTACATTTTGAGTGCTTCCCTGGCTGCAATGAAGGCTGTGTCAGTTTTCAAGTTCCAGGTGAGTGTGATGGAACATCCTCTTTTGCAAGGAATGATCATGGAGTAGAGTGATTGGAGGCAGAGGGTGCAGCATGGGATGAAGTAATTGCAATAATATAACATTTGTAAGAGCTGCTTTGAAAATTCCTGGATGGCATCTCGAAGGCAGCAACTCAATGTGACGTGACGCGACGTTCCTTGAATTGCCTTTGATAGACAAAGCCAGAGTGAAATACTTACTAATTGAGTGAGCAGGGGCAAGCAATGCTATTTCAGGGTTACAATAGGGACAAAGTATTGCAGGTTTCAACTTTAAGATAGATTTGGAGGAAAAATAGTGATCTTTGTCACGACTTGACGATGGTGATACGAATTGACCACTAGATTTGCTTATCAAGTAAAGCTAGATTAAAATGATTTGTGAATTGAATAGATAGGGGGAAAACAAAGCTATTCAGGGTCACAGTAGAGCTAAAATGTTGCTTATTTCAACGTTTGAAAAGAGAAAGGGAAGGAAAATAGTGAGTGGCCTTCATCTCCGAAGTTGCTCACAATAGAAAATAAAAAGATAAAATTTAAATTCTAATTTTGTTTACATCACAAAGTGTTGTCTTTCATTGTCTACACTATAATGAATGATTTTGAAGGCTTCACAACCAAAAAGGTAAACCCATAAAAAACTAATCAATATAGTACAGAGAATAAATGCTCTGCCATGGAATTGGAAAGATTAGAGACTTAGTTTGCTCACATGAAGCTAGATTGCATGATCTGGAAAATAAATTTGAGCAGGAAGAGGGAACAGACCTGGCTCAAAAAACAGAGATTGATGAATATTGAGAAGGGAGAATGAAACTATGATAAATACATACATACCAAGGCTTTTTCCCCCTTACAAGGGAGGTAGCCAAAAAGGACAAGGCATAAAATCATTCCCACCCATTTCATCCCCGAAAACACTCCACACCCCTCCACCTTCCCTCCCATCTTAGCACCTCCTAGATGACAGGTCATCCCTGCACCCTGTCCACCGCCCTGGGTCAGAAGCAGTGTCGCAGGACACAGCACATCCACAGCAAGGCCGCTTCGTTAAATCGGTGACCCCCCCTCTCCGTCCCCCCATATGATAAATGATAGAAAAAATCTAAACACCATGGAGGAAAAAGAGGATAGGTCAACAACAAATGAGGATAGGAGAAATAGAGCAACTTTTAAAGAGATCATGGAGCAACAGGAAAGAGATAGCCTGGAAAAAGGAATAGTAAAGGTTATATATATATAAAAAAAGAGAATCTCGTCAAATGTTGTAGACCAAGAAGAATACCACACCTCATGGAAGTTATGTCAAGAAAAATAAATGCAAAGGATTAGGGAAATTACATCAACAGCTCTAGGGAAGGACTTGAATGTAACGGACCAGATTGATAGTATGTATAGGTTAGACAAGTAGAAGAGAAATTGTGCCTGTCCAATGAAAATAAAGTTCAAGTCACAAGCCATGGCAGAAGAAATCAGCAAGTCTTGGAAGCTAGCATGAGAAGAAAGATTAAAAAATATTTGGATTAGGAAATATTTTATAACAAAGAGGAATGAGCAAAGACACGAAAGCTTTTTAGTAGAAGTTAAAGCCAAAAAATGATAGGACTGAAGAAGAAAAATATATATATATATTTGAGTTGTCAATCAGAAGGTGAGGAAATTATTTCTAAGAAAACAGAAGGGCAGTATTGCAAAGTAAGCACTCTAAGTAAACTTAGAATAGCATATGCTATCGGCTAAGTTGGAGATAAATGACTACTTAAGGATGAATGAGACTGATATATTGTATCTAGTAGAGGCTAAACTCCCAAAAGATGTTGATATACAGTTGGGAACAATAGATATACCTGGAGAAGAGACAGAAGATAAAAATGGTGGAGGAGTAATGTTTGTGGTGAAAAGTGACAAAGGTGGAAAAAGCAAATCTGAGTGAAGGCAGGACTAAAGCAATTCACCTAAAGATCAGTACTAAAGAACACAATGCAAGAGACTTCATGGTGGTATATGTTCCCCCCAAGACAAGAGCATAGGATGAAACTGGGTATCAAGAAATGTCAAAGGATACAACTCTTTTCCTAAAGTAAAATATTGAACAAAGTAGTAACATAGTCCTTATTAGATATTTTAACCGTGGTTACATCAACTGGGAGGAGTGGAAAGCAAGCGGCAAAGCAGATTCTTGGGGAAATGCACTGTTGAGTATAGCAGTGGAGAACACATTGACCCAGTGGGTAAAGGAAGTGACCCGGGAAAGAGGAGATGACACTCCCACAAGATTATATATATTACTAACCAAAGAGCCAGGCATCATCAGCTCCTTGAACTACCTTTGCCCAATAGGAAAAAGTGATCATGGATTTCAGCTGGAGTTTGAGGAAATAGAGCCAAGGAATGAATCACACAGGCAAGGGAGACTCAATTTTAAGAAAGCAGATTAGGGTTGAAAAAATTCTTTGAAGAGACAAACTGGAAGGAATTTATGAGTACTACAGGAATAAGGAGGAAAAGGGAAATCTTTCTTGACATTTACAACCTAGGAGTGAACAAACATGCGCCAAAGACTAGAGAAAGGAAGAAGCAAAAACAGGATTGGTTTAACAAAAAGTGTGAGATTGTGAAAAAGGCCTGGGATGTGGTTTGGGGAAAATGGAGAAAGAAGAGAATAAATAAAACAAAAAAAAGCTTACAAACAAGCTAGGAATGACTATACAAGAATTTGCAGGGAGGAAGAGAGCAATTTTGAAAGAGGTGTAGTAGATAAATGCAAAGATGAATCAAAGCTGTTTTGCCAGTTCATAAATGGTAAATTGAGACACAGGGAAGAAATCAACAGGTTAATAGTAGATGGTGAGGTCTTTGAAGAGGCCTCAGCTCAGGCAGAAATAATGAATGGAGGTTTCCAATTGGCTTTCACAAAAGAGCACAACTTTTTTGAGAAAAGCAAGGGGAGCAAAAAACCAGGTTTGGCAGATATAAATGTAGAAGTGAGGGAAGTCCTCAATCTCCTGGAATCACTGGATGTGACAAAAGCCTTAGAACCTGATGGGATCTCAAACTGGATACTTAAGAATGTAGGGAACAACTATTGGACAAGACCCACAGTCTTATTACATGTTCATTGAAAGAAAGCATTGTGTCATTTGATTGAAAAAGGGCAAGCATGGTGCCAATTCACTAAGTTGGAAACAAGGAAACACCACAAAATATAGACCAGTATCACTAACCAGCACAATAGTGAAGTTATGTGAAAGGAGTGTGAAAGATCAATGGACCAAATATCATGAAAATATGAACATTCTGACAGACAGTTTGGTTTCAGATCTGGAATGTCATGTTTTGAACCTTTTAAGCTTTTACTCAAGAGTGATTGATGTACTGCAAAAGAGAGGGGTGGGTGGACTGCATGTACCTGAAGCTTGAAAAGGCACTTGATAAAAATACCTCATAGTTGACTTATGTGGAAACTGGAGCATGTTACAGGATTGAGAGGTGAACTATTAGAATTTAGTTAGTTAAGGTTTATTCAACAATATAAAATACAATTTAGACATACATATATGCAAATTTTTTACAAAATTAGTTGTCAAAAAGGGAGAGCATGGAGCAAAGCTTATGGGGAGTTGCTCTCCCTTTAAGGAAAAAAATTATTTTTATATATTTATTTTTGTTACATGTTAGTATGATACATACACATATACAGTACACACATATATACATATATACACACATACATACATACACATATATACACACACACACACACACTTTCAGCGAACGGACGGCTTGACGAACGCTCTGAAGAAAAGTGCAGATTGAGGATACCAACGCAAAGAGAAGTGCCTTTTTGTATTTGCAGGGGGGGGGGAAATTGCTCGTGAGGTAGTGGGAAAGTAAGGAAAGAGGAGAGGGGGAGGGATTGCTGGGGAAATGGAAGGAAATGAGGATGTGGTGGACTTGGCCCAGGCAGACGGGCGTAAGGTCAACATGAAAAGACCACCGGACCAGCTCAGTGATGACGAAATGGCAAATAAAAATGTAAAGATTAGAAGTATAGAGAGGAGCAATACAGAAGAAAGTGACGAGAATATGTTCCAGGGATTTAAAGAGGGTGGGGGGGACACAACCCCCCCCAGACTGATAAGACTAGAGGAGAGAGTTGATAAGGTGATCGAGGACTTGGAACGTAAGTTAGGTAATGTAGGCTCCATTCTACAAAGAATTGAAAGATTGGAACAACTAGAGAAGGCTAACAGAAACTTAACTGAAGAAGTAGAGGACCTAAAAAGACAGTTAGGAAATGTAAAGGAGGAGAATGAGAAATTGAAGAAGAATAGTAATGAAAACAGTGAGAAAATAGCTACAGAAGCTAAAAATTGGAGAATAACTCAAGAAGGGAATAAGGTTTCATTCACTGACATAGTCAAACAGCAATTGAAAGAACATAATGAAGACTCAGTTATTAAAGTGATGAGACAGAAGGAGAATATAGTAAGAGAATTAGCTGACAAAAAGAAATGTATAATTATATTAGGAATGGAAGAGAAACATAACCCAGATAGAACCGCAAGAATCAAGGAGGAAAATGAAAGGGTAAGCAGTTTATTAAAATTAGTCCAGGAAGATGAACCAGAAATTATAAAGGAAATTGAGGAAAAATTCAGACTCGGAAAATATAGTACAGATAAGACCAGACCAATTAAGATTAAATTCAGGTCACAAACAACGGCAGAGAAAATTCTATCCAAGACAGGGAAACTAGCAACAAATGATCAATATAAAAAGGTATGGATAAAAAGAGAAATGAATAAGGAGGAAAGAGAGGCAGAAAAGCAGAAAAGAATTGAAGCTAAGGCAAAAAACGAGGAAAGAACGGAGTCAGAGAAAGAGAGATTCTATTGGAGAGTAGTGAACATGAAAATAAAGCAGTTCGACATACTAAAGAAAAACATAAGGGAAACAGAGAACACAATGGAAGTGGCAGAAAACTAAGAGTGTCTTACACAAATATAGATGGATTGATAACAGGATTGAATGAACTGAATGATTATTTGAAAGAAAAAGAACCGGACATAATGGGAATTGTAGAAACAAAATTAAAAGGCCCACTACCACCCAACAGTGTAGGACATGATACATACAATTATTGGATTAGAAACAGAGAGAAAAAACAAGGGGGTGGAGTTATGTTCCTGACAAAGAAGGATATAAACGTGAAAGGTGTCATATATGGAAAGAATACAGTAGAGATGATTATGATAGAAGTGGAAGACCGAGATAAGAAGAGCAGAAAATTTGTGATCAACTATGTGCCTCCGAAAACAGCCTCATGGGAGGAGAATGAACATAAAAGTATGTTAGAGGACACAAAGATAGCATTAACTAAAATAATGGAAGACGGAGGAAGAATAGTTATGATGGGCGACTTTAATTGCAAAGAAATCTGCTGGGAAGAAATGACAGTAAAGAGTGGTGATGACTCATGGGGAAATGCTCTACTTGAGGTGATTACTGACCATTCAATGACACAATGGATACAAGAGAACACTAGGTATAGAAATGAAGAAGAACCATCGAGGCTAGACTTAATAATTACATCTGAACCTAGAATAGTGGACAAGATTGAATATAAAACACCAATAGGTAAAAGTGACCACATATTGATTGAACTGGAACTTAATGAAGAAAAATATATGAAAAGAAATGAACAATATAGAAAAGGAAGAATGATGTATGAAAAAACAAACTGTGATAAAATAAGAGAATTCTTCCAACAAGAAAACTGGGAAGAAATATACAAAGAAGAAACATCAGTGGAAGAGAAATGGAATATTTTGACAAAAATTTACAAAGAAGGAGTGGAAAAGTATGTCCCAAGACAAAAACAAGAAAAAGAATATGTAAAATGCTGGTACAACAAAAGTTGTAGGGAGTTAAAAGACAAAAGAGACAAAGCCTGGACCGGATGGAAAAAAGACAGAAGACCTGAAAAATGGAAAATATATACTGGTTATAGAAATGAATATGTACAAAAGTGCAGAGAGGAAAAAAGAAAATATGAAAAAGATGTTATAGAAAAGTGTAAAGATCAACCAAAACTATTCTACAGATATGTAAACAATAAACTGAAAAACAAACAAGACTTGGAGAAATTAAGACAAGGGGGAGTTGAATACACTGAGGAAATGGAAATGGCAGAAATTATGAACAAACATTTTAAATCAGTGTTTACAAGGGAAAATATACAACCTGAAGAGATTGAGTGGAAGGAAAAAGTCCCCCCTATGGAAGAAATAGAAGTAACGAAGAATGAAATATTGACACACTTGGGTAATTTTGATGTCAGAAAATCGCATGGGCCAGATGAAATAGCAAACTGGATTCTGAAAGAATGTAGGAATGAACTGGCAGACAAAATACATAGCATAATAAGCAGTTCCTTAAAAGAAGGAAAAGTTCCAGAAGATTGGAAAAAAGCAAATATAGTACCTATATATAAAGGAGGAAATAAAGAAGAACCTACCAACTATAGACCAGTCTCTCTAACAAGTACAATAGCAAAAATATGTGAAAGAATTATCAAAAGTAGATGGGTAAAATACTTGGAAAAAAAACAACGTACTAAATCCAAGGCAATTTGGATTCAGACAAGGACGATCATGCGTCACCAATTTAATATGTTTCTATTCAAGGCTAATAGATATAATACAAGAAAGAGATGGATGGGCTGATTGTGCATTTCTAGACCTAAAAAAAGCTTTTGACAAAGTACCACATAAGAAGTTGCTTAAGAAATTAGAATATGAAGGAGGAATACAAGGTAAATTGCTAAATTGGATGGAAGACTTTTTGCAAGAAAGAAAAATGCGAGTAGTGATAAGAGATCAGCACTCAAAATGGAATGAAGTAATAAGCGGTGTCCCGCAGGGAACAGTTCTGGCCCCAATAATGTTTGCTATATATATTAATGATATGGATGAAGGAATTGAAAGCTATATGAGCTTCTTTGCAGATGATGCAAAATTACTGAAAAGAGTGAAAACTGAAGAAGATTGTGAATCACTACAGAGAGATCTAAATAAAGTACAAGAATGGAGTAGGAAGTGGGAGATGGAGTTCAATACAAAAAAGTGTAGTATAATGGAATTTGGAAAAAGCAAAAACAGAATAACAGGATCATATAATTTGGGAGAAGAAGGAATAAAAAGAGTAGAAAATGAGAGGGACCTGGGAGTCATTGTTATGAATAATATGTCACCTGAGAAACATATAAATAAGATTTTTGGAGAAACTTATAATTTAATAAGAACAATCAAAGTGGCATTTACATACCTGGATGAAGAAATGGTGAGGAAAATCCTAGTCACCCTGATAAGACCAAGATTGGAATATGCAGCAACGATATGGTCACCAAGTACAAAAAAATGTATAAAAAAACTTGAAAGAATACAAAGAGCAATTACTAAACTGGCACCAACACTCTCAAAACTGTCATATGAAGAGAGACTACAAAAACTTAAACTACAGACACTAGAGAAAAGAAGAGAGAGAGGAGATTTGATAACTATTTACAGAATCATGAAAGGCATAGAAATTACTGATAGAGAGAATCTGATAAAATGGGATGACAGAAATACAAGAGGACACGGAAAGAAAATAAAAAAAGACAACTATAGAAGAGATTTGAAAAAGAACAGCTTTCCTCACAGAGCAATAGACAGTTGGAACAAGTTAGATGAGAAAGTGGTGTGTGCAAAAACAATACATGAATTTAAAAATAGTTTAGATAAAATGAGATATGAAGACGGGACCTCACGAGCATAGCTCCCCTTCCCGTAAAATACAACTAGGTAAATACAACTAGGTAAATACAATGAGATGCGACACGACGCCCGCTAACTCCGACCTCACGTAGGAATCGGGGTCACGTGCGAGCATAGCATCTTGTGGGGGTCAGGTGAGAGGTGAGAAGTCAGGTCCATTGATGATGGGACGATAATTGCTTACTGCGCGGATCCAGGTCACCGTCACCTGCAGGAATAAGAAAAAAAAAAAAAGAGTGGCAGACTTGGGCTGTACATGACAGTTTCTCCATGAATACAATCATGAAATGGACCTGAAATGTTCAATATACTAATACTTATAGATTAAAGACTTTTTTAAATATCGTTTGAATGTTGAATGCTAGGGGTGAATGCTAGGGTGAATGCTAGGGTAGTGGGTCAGGGATTGGAGATGGTTAAAGAAAATGGAGAAAAGTGGGAGGTGAGCCAGCTGTTGTTTACGGACGACACTGCGCTTGTGGCAGGGTCAGAGGAGGGATTGAGGAAGCTGGTGGCAGAGTTTGGGAGAGTATGTGATAGAAGAAAGCTAAAGATAAATGTGGGTAAAAGTAAGGTGATGAGATGTACAAGGGGTGAAAGTGGCAGTAGACTGGAAGTGAACATTAAGGGAGAGCAACTGGAGGAAGTGGATAGTTTTAGATACTTGGGTGCAAGTGTAGCAGGAAAAGGTGGAGTGAAGGTGGAGGTAGAATGTAGATTGAGAGAAGCGAGTAAATGCCTGGGTGGATTAAAGAGTGTAATGAGGAATAGACATTTGGGAATGGATGCGAAGAGGAGACTGTATAGCTATGCTCGTGTTGTCCCGCCTTTGTATCTTGCAGTGTCTAGTTTGTTTTTAAACTCATGAATGGTTTTTTGCGCATACTATTTCATTGTCCAGTTTGTTCCAAGTGTCCAAAACTCTATGAGGAAAACTGTTTTTCTTCAGTTCTCTTCTATAGCTATGTTTTTTTATTTTCTTTCCATGTCCTCTTGTGTTTCTTTTGTCCCAGTTAAGTAAGTTCTCACTATCGAGTACCTCTGTGCCTTTCATGATTCTGTAGATGGTCAATAGGTCACCTCTCTCTCTTCTTTGCTCCAGTGTCGGTAACTCCAGTTTAGCCAATCTCTCTTCGTATGATAGGTTTGCAAGTGCAGGTGCCATTTTTGTAGCTGCTCTTTGGATTCTTTCTATTTTCTTTATATTCTTTTTGGTACTGGGGGACCACAATGTCGCCGCATACTCTAATCTAGGCCTTATCAATGTAACCATGAAGGGGTGATTGTGCTAACAGCACTGCATGGGGCAGAAACATGGAATATAAGAGAAGAAGAGAGAAGGAGTTTGAATGTGTTTGAGATGAGGTGTCTGAGAAGTATGGTGGGGGGTTACTAGGCTAGATAGAGTGAGAAATGAGGAGGTGAGGAGGAGAACAGGGGTGGAAAGGGAGTTGGGAGATAGGGTTGATGAAAGAATATTAGGATGGTTTGGACACATGGAAAGAATGAGTGAAGAAAGATTAGTAAAAGAGGTATGGAAGGCAGATGTGGAGAGAGTGAACATGAGGGGACGTCCTAGGATGAGGTGGATGGATGGGGTGAAGGGGGCTTTGGGGAAGAGGGGAATGTCTGTTGAGGAAGGAAGGGAGAGGACGGAAGACAGAGGTGAGTGGAGAATGGTTGTATATGGATGATGTTGTGATTGCATGAGGAGGAATGGGCAGGGGGTGGGGGGTGGGGTAGTATGTGTGAGTAAATTTTGACGCAGCCCGAAGGGATTTCTCCCCGTCCTCTCCTTATATGCAAGGGGGGACGGAGAGGGGGGGTCGCCAATTAAATGAAGCGGCCTTGCTGTGGATGTGCTGTGTCTTGCGACACTGCTTCTGACCCAGGGCGGTGGGCAGGGTGCAGGGATGACCCGTCATCCAGGAGGTGCTCAGATGAGAGGGAGGGTGGGAGGGGTGTGGAGTGTATTTAGGGATGAAATGGGTGGGAGTGTTTTTATGCCTTTCCCTTTTTGGCTACCTCCCTTGGAAGGGGGAAAAAGCCTTGGTATATGTATGTATGTATGTTTGAATGTTGATAAACATTTTGTCTTAGGTAATTCCTTTTCAAGTTTATTCCATGTGTTAACACCTATAATAGACAAGCATTGGCCTTTTTTGGTTGTTCTGTATTGAGTTTTAAAGAAGTCATTTGTATGCCTAGTTGCATAGCGAGTTTTGTAAGTTGAGTAAAATTTCAATATGTTTTGATTCATTTGTTTATTGTAGATTTGGTGCATAACAATGGCAGTTTTGTACTTTATTAAGTCCTTGAATTTCAGTAGATTTAGTTTTTTAAATAAATTATTTGTATGTTCCAAATGACCTACATTGCAGATTATACGCAGTGCCTTTTTTTGAGAGGTAATTATGCGTTGAAGATTAGTTTGATAAGTATTATCCCAAATTTCTGAACAATAGTTTAGGTATGGTAGTAGTAGACTACAGTAAATGGTACGTAGGGTATTTTCATTGAGGATATTTCTCATTTTATGCATTATTCCTAAAGTTTTGGACATCTTATTTATCACGTGATTTATATGATGTTTCCAATTAAGTTCATCGTCTAAATACATGCCTAGGAATTTACTGACGGACGCTTTTTCAATAATTTCGTTGTTTACTTTGATCGGCTTAGTACTTTCATTATTATTGTAGAAAAGCAGGTAGTTAGTTTTTGATATGTTTAAGGATAGTTTATTGGCTGAAAACCAGTTGGAAATCTGACATAATCCTTCATTAATTGTCTTGATCAGTTTGTCGGAATTTATATCGGAGCATAGAATAGTGGTATTGTTGGCGAACAGTATAAATTTCATAAGGTTGGATACATTTGTAATGTCATTAATGTATAGTAAGAATAGTTTGGGTCCTAGAACTGAACTTTGAGGTACTCCGCATGTAACTGGTAGAATATGTGATCCTTCTTCCTCAATGGCTGCATATTGTTTCCTGTTTTTTAGATAACTTTTTAACCAGTCATTAACTTTACCTCTTAGCCCATAGTATTCGGCCTTTCGAATTAGGATTTCATGATTTACTGTGTCAAATGCCTTTTTTAGATCAATAAATATGCCGGCTGTCTTTTTCTTTTGTTCTATATTGTTAGTTATCTCTTCAATTAATTCCATTACTGCTGTTGACGTTGAAAGATTTCGTTGAAATCCATATTGGCTATGGTAAATGAATGGATTAAAGACTTTTTGAAGGAAAGATACATGAGGACTAGTAAAGTAGATGTCAAGTTGGAGAGCAGTAATGAGTGGAGTTCCACAAGGTTCAGTGCTTGCATCAATAATGTTTCTTGTCTATGTTAATGACGACATGATGGAAGGAACAACAAGCTATGCCAACATGTTTGCAGATGATGCAATATTGATGAGAAAAGGGAAAAGTGAGGAGGATGGTGAAATATTGCAAAAGGATCTAGATACAATTTTTGCATGGAGCCAAAAATGGGAAATGAAGTTTAATACCAAAAAATGCAAAGTACTGGAAATGGACAATATTGGCAAAAGGCCACCCTTAAACTATTCCTTAGGAAGTAAGCACATTACAAAAGCAAAAGAGGAGAAAGACTTGGGGGTCTTGATAAAATACAACCTATCACCTGACAGACATATCAGCAGGTATGTGAGCGAGACATACGGACTACTGCAGAAGATTAAAGTGGTGTTCTATTGTATGGATGAAGAGATGAAAAATCTCTTCACAAAGTGAAGGATATAAGCAAGATTGAGAGAATACAAAAGGCAGCAACCAAACTGGTCCCCAGCCTGGCAGATAAACCTTATGAGAAAGAGGTGACATGACTACAGTGTTCAGGTCACTAAAGGTGATATATTGCATTGATAGAAGAGGTCTCCAAATTAAAGATGGGAGGGCTTTACGAGATCATAGAAGTAAATCAAGGAAGATCACATGTCAAAAGGATACAAAAAAATACTTTTTCATATAGATGTATAAATATGTGGAATAGCTTAGATGATATAGCCCAAGCTCAAACAATACATGAGTTCAAATATAAATATGACAATTGGAAATTAAAGCTATAGAATAATTTGGAACCATACATGATTTTTTGTCTAGGTATGTTTGAAAATTAGAGAATAGGTGGCAAGGCCATACAAGCATGGCTACTTTCCTGTATAGTATGATTAGGTAAATACAACCAGATAACTAAACAAATCCTTTGAAAAAGACTGCCAAACGCAATACTCTAACAACTCCCAGATACAAGTCCTACAGAGAAACCCTCCTACACCTGACAAGAACCATACTGGCACACTATTGCTCAGGACACCATCATTCATTAAGACAGTACTGTACCAACACAGAATAGGCCTGATCAGATTCAGAATGCTCCAAATGCAATCACCACTCAGAAGATACAGACCATCTTGTACATGCGCCACACTAACAATCCTTAAACAACAACACAATACCTCTTCCCTAAGTGACTTATGGTCCCATCTGGGACCCGTTGCTGGTTGTCTGGAGGCCAGAGGTCTTCTGCAAGTGGGAATGGGGTTAATGGATTGATTGATTGAGATCCTCCCCACAACTGGATAAAATAATCTGGTATCTGCCAGAACACAATCTGAGAAATGTGTCATCACAGTGAAAGTGAGAGGTTTCGTGTTTATTCTGTTACAGTGATACAAATTTTTCCAATTGTGGTACCCGTTAATGCTTTATTATCATTGTACGTATGCAGCTTTTCAGTTAGTATAATACAAACACATATACACACATACACACACACACGATCGTCGGAATGACAGCGAAGATTGGAACTCCGGAAAAAACGCAATTTTCGTGGATTTCAACGACGAGGGAGTACCTGTGTTGTATTAGTAGGGAAGAGGAAAGCTCGTGGTGTAGTGGGCAGTTGAAGAAAAAGGAGAAGGGGAGGGATTAGTGAAATAAATGGAAGATAATGAGGAAGGGGAGGAAAGGACCCCAGACGTCAGAAGGGGTGTAAACAAGAGATGTGCAGACGACACGGCTGAAGTCGAACAAGTCAGTAAAGGCATTGAAATTAGAAATATGGATAAGAGCAGCTCAATAGAAAGTGGAGATAATTATTTCTATGGATTTAATGAGGGAAGAGATGACAACCTCCCCCGATTAGCAAGTCTAGAGGTAAAGCTATAAAAAATGAACGAATCATGGGAGGTTAGGTTTAGCCAACTTGCACTAATTACACAAAGAGTTGATAAATCGGAAAAACTAAAGAAGGAGAACCAAAACCTAAACAAATAGGAGAACTAAAAAGACGGTTAATAGAAGTAAGGGATGAGAATGAGGAATTAAAGAGGAATAATGAAGAGAATAAAGAGTCCATAGCAAAAGAGGTAAGTGGTTGGGAAAAGGTTCAGGAGGATAATAAAATTGATTTTAGAGATATAGTGAAACAACAGATGAAGGAACACACGAAAGACACAGTTATTAAATTGATGAGAAAGAAGGAGAATATAGTAAGAGACTTAGAGGATAAAAAGAAATGTATAATTATATTAGGAATGGAAGAGAAGCATAATCATAAATAGGATTACAAGAGTAAGAGACGAGAAAGTAAAAGTAAACAAGACATTAAAAGTATTTCAAGAAGGTGAACAGGAAATAGGGAAAGAAATTGAAGAAATACACAGACTAGGGAAATATAGTATAGACAAGGCCAGACCAATTAAGGTTAAATTCAGGCCACAAACGACAGCAGGGAATATCTTATATATATATAAAAAAAAAGGGAAACTAGCAGAAAGTGATCAGTACAAACAGGTATGGATGAAAAGAGAGATGAATAAAGAGGAAAGAGAGGAAGAAAAACAAAGAATCGAAGCTAAGAAAAAAAAATGAGAACAGAACAGTCAAAGAGAAATTCTATTAGAGAGTATTAGATATGAAAGTGAGGAAATGTTTCATAGCAGAGAAAAATAGAAGGGAAACAGAAAACAGGGTGGAGGTAACAGAAAATTAAAAGTGTCCTCTACAAATATAGATGGATTAATAACAGGCTTGAATGAACTGAATGGTTACCTGGTGGAAAAGGAATCTGACATAATGGGAATTGTGGAGACAAAATTGAAAAGTCCATTACCACCCAACAGTGTAGGACATGGTGTATATAATTATTGGATTAGAAACAGAGAAGTAAAACAAGGTGGTGGAATTATGTTCCTGACTAAGAAGGATATAAATGTGAGGAATGTTACATATGGAAAGAATAGAATGGAGATGATTATGATGGAAATAGAGGACAGGGACAAGAAGAGCAGGAATTTTGTGGTAAATTATGTACCTCCTAAAACGGCTTCGTAGGAAGAGAGAGAACACAAGAATATGTTAGAAGACACAAGGATAACACTAGATAAGATAATGGAAGATGGAGGAAGAATAGTTATAATGGGTGACTTTAATTGTAAAGAAATCTGCTGGGAAGAGATGACAGTGCAGGGTGGAGACAGCCTATGGGAAAATGTACAACTTGATATGATTATAGAACATACAATGACACAATGGATACAGGAGAATATTTGGTATAGAAATGAGGAAGAACCATCGAAATTGGACCTAATAATCACATCAGAACCTAAAATAGTGGGCAAAATTAAATGTAAGACACCACTAAGTAAAAGTGACCACATATTAGTTGAACTGGAACTAAATGAAGAAAAATACTTGGAAAAAACGAGCAATATAGAAAGGGAAGAATGATGTTTGGAACTTTTTTTTTTATAAAATAAAAGATTTTTTTTCTTCAAAAAAGCAGACTCGGAAAGGATATACAAAGAGGAAACAACAGTAGAAGAGAAATCAAAATTTTTGACAAAAAATTATATCGTAAGCGGAGTAGGAAACACAGAAGTCTTGATCTTGAGTTTATTCCTGACCAATTTCGCAGGTGTGCTTTTTGAAAAAGCATACCTGCAAAACTAGTCAGGAATAAACTCAAGACCAAGACTCCTGTGTTTCCTACTCCGCTTACGTCAACCTGTCAGAATGTAACAGCAAAAATTTACAAGGAAGTGAAAAATATGTTCCAAGATAAAAACAAGAAAAAGGATATGTAGAATGTTGGTACAACAAAAGATGTAGCGAGTTAGAAGACAATATGGATAAAGTTTGGATAAAATGGAGGAGACAAAAAAATAAAAAAACGAAAAATGTTATATATACTGGTTATAGAAATGAATATGTACAAGTGCACAGAGAAGAAAAGAGAATATACGAAAAGGAAGTCATAGAAAAATATAAAGATCAACCAAAACTATTCTATAGATTTGTAAACAACAAACTGAAAAACAAACAAGAATTAGTGAAATTATGACAAGGAGGAATAGTAGACGCAGAGGAAATAGAAATGGCAGAAATTATGAACAAGCATTTTAAATCAGTGTTTACGAGGGAGAACATACAACTTAGAGATGTTGAGTGGGAGGGGGAAGTCCCCCTATGAAATAGTGAATCACCTGAGTAATCTCGATGTCAAATAATCGCATAGTCTAAATGAAATGGCAAACTTGATTTTGAGGGAATGCAGGAACGAACCAACAGACAAAATACATAGTCTAATAAGCAGTTCATTGAAGGAAGAAAAAGTTCCAGAAAATTGGAAAAGAGCAAATATAGTAGGGGAGACTGGGTTAAGATGAACCGTCGGGTAAGATGATTCCCCCCCCCTTGCCATTTCGTAATCACAAACCAGATCAAGCTCTACTGGTGCACACACAAAACCATTAGTCATCACATGTCTCTTGCAGAGTAAAGACGTTCTTGTGTGTGTCTGTCAGATTTTGTGCCAGAAAATCTGTTTCTTCCGTCAAAAGATAATATCTTACACTGAGGATTTTATCAATTACTCTGGTATTAATTTTTCTTTGGTTAAGAATTACTGGTGATCAGTTTAGTATTTGGCCATTTTTTTGTGTACATTTCCGATCGATTCGTTTTACAGTAACAGTGCTATGTTCATAATCGATTAATTGAAATTATCTGCAATGGGGTAAGATGAACCTTTAAATTTGGGGGTAAAATGAACAGACGGTTCATCTTACCTCATCACGTGTGAATTATCATATGATAATATTCATGTTGCCTATTTGATTGCAGATGCCGCGAAAGTATATCTGGAAAACGGGACGGGCCCCTGTACCCCTTGATGTATAGTGTAGCAGCACGCTACCACTGCTAGTGTCCCCGAAGCGTACACGTCATACTGTTTGTAAAATTATTATTCTGCATCAATTTATTATACATGTCTTTTAAATTATACAGTATGTTGCAAAAATTATATATAGTACGAAGATCACTGTTGTATTGTTCAATATATTTATATCTATATTTATTTGCATATTTTGTTCATAGCTTTAATTATTTACAATGTAATATGTACTTGTTGGCGGACGGGCCAGTTGGAAACGCGAATCTCATGACACAACTTGCTTTACCACTGTCAATGAATAGGGAAGATTTTATTACTGATGAATCGACGTAATCATATCATCAGACACTATAAGGTATTCCAGCGTAATACCCAATATGTATTACCGTTGTCAAGCTATCCTTTCCCTAAAACTCATCCACGAAAAACTGATTAAAGAGGAGGGAAGATAAGAACAACAATAATACTAATTTATACGCCTGTCCGAGATGAAGTGGCAGCAGAGAGGGTGAAGAAATGTACCAAGAGTAGCAAGAGAAATAAAAAAGTCAAGAGGAATTTGTTTGCCAAGAGACAGAAGTTAAACAGATAGCATCTAATACCACTTCAGATGATGATAGTGGGAGTGATGTGTGTGAGACCATAGATCCACTTACAAATGAGTCTGATGACGACATATGAGATGAGCTGACGGAAGGAGATTTTGTGGTAATGAACATTCATGGTGCGAAAGGAACAAAGCAGAGATATATCGCAAGAATTGACGTAATCGATGGTGATGAAATTGAGGGAGTTTTCATGAAGAAAATCCCGGGACATAGGCCCACTGAAGGCAAACAAACCTTCATAATTGACCACGAAGATGAAGCATCATTTGCTAAACAAGATATTGTGATGGTACTCCCAGTTCCAAAAAGCTTGTCTGCGGAAGTCCAACCAGTTTGTGTTTCCATGTGACTTGAAAAAGTTTAATCTGCTTTAACCATGTTGATAGTGCATTGCATACAATCACGGAAAAACATTAAAAAATTTGTTCTGTTTTCAAAAGTTCTTTTTATTTTATTATTTTATACTTCTATGAGGAAATACATGTATATGTTAGTGGAAGTAATAAATAAACAATTGTAATATAAGCTGTTTTGATGGAGATACCCATTGTTTACTTACTTCACGGTGTGGTTCAACTTCCCCACTAGATGGGAGTAAGTTGAACCTTTCGAAACTTTTTTCAAAGTCCCTAAAAAGGTGGAGGCTTTATTGGTAGAAAATTCATTTTGTCTATGGTTAAAGATAAATAACCGAAGCTCAAATTAACACCAACAGAGACAAGGTCATGCTAACTGGTAAGACCCCAGGTCGAAAAACCTGAAAAAGGGCTCATCCCAGTCTCCCCTTCCAATGTATAAGGGGGGAAACAAAGAAGACCCTACAAACTATAGACCGGTCTCTCTTACAAGTACGATAGCTAAAATTTGTGAAAGAATCAAAATTAGATGTGTAAAGCATTTGGAAAAAAAAAATGTACTAAACCGAGGCAGTTTGGATTTAGACAAGGAAGATCATGTGTCACAAACTTGATGTGTTTCTATTCAAGGCCAATAGATGTAATGCAAGAAAGAGATGGATGGGCTGATTGTGCCTTTCTAGACCTGATAAAAGCCTTTGATAAGGTGCCACACAAGAAATTGCCAAAGAAATTAGAAACTGCAGGAGGAATACAGGGCAAACTACTTAAGTGGATGGGAGACTTCTTGCATGAAAGAAAAATGAGAGTAGTGATAAGAGACAAACATTCCAATTGGGATGAGGTGATTAGTGGTGTTCCACAAGGAACAGTTTTGGCTTCAATAATGTTTGCTATATATATTAATGATATGGATGAAGGAATTGAAAGTTATATGAGCTTCTTCGTAGACGATGCAAAAATGTTGAAAAAAGTGAATACCGAAGAGGATTGTGAGTCGCTGCAGAGTGATTTCAATAAAGTATGGGAATGGAGTAGGAAATGGGAGATGGAATTCACATTAAGAAGTGTAGTATAATGGAATTCGGAAGAAGCAAAAAAAAAAAAAAGAATAGTGGGATCATATACATTGGGAGAAGAAGAAATTATAAAAGTAGAAAAAGAGAAGGACCTAGGAATCATTATTATGAATAATATGTTCCCTGAGAAACATATAAACAAAATTGAAGAAACTTATAATTTGATAAGATCAATCAAAGTGGCATTTATATACCTGGACGAAGAAATGGTGAAGAAAATATTAGTCACTTTGATAAGACCAAAATTGGAGTATGCAGCGACGACGTGGTCACCAAGTACAAAAAAAAAAAAAAAAAATGTATAACAAAACTTGAAAGTATACAAAGAGCAATTACGAAATTGGAGCCAACGCTCTCAGAACTATCATATGAGGAGAGGCAGGCAAAATTTGAGCTACAGACATTAGAGCAAAGAAGAGAGAGAGGAGACTTGATAACTATTTATAGAATTATGGAAGGCATGGAAATTATTGATAGGGAGGATCTAATAAAATGGAATGGTAGAGATACAAGAGGGCATTGAAAGAAAATCAAGGAAGACAATTATAGAAGAGACCTGAAAAAGAATAGCTTTTCCCACAGAATAATAGACGTTTGGAACAAGTTAGATGAGAATGTGATGTGTGCAAAACCGATACACGAATTTAAATCTAGATAAAAAGATATATGGAGACGGGACACCACGAGCATAGCTCTCCTTCCCGTAAAATACAGCTAGGTAAATACAAATAGGTAAACACACACACACACACACGCTCACACACACAAACAATCACATCACCATGATACGAATACGAAAACGCAAAATAATCACAAGGGAAATTTGCAGACGGTACTTTCGTATGTATACATACTCACACATACTCGTATGTATATGAATATATACATACAAGGTATGTTCAATAAGTAATGAGAAAATGTCAGGCGAGACATTAAATGTTGATCAAAATACTACTTCATGGTGAAATACACATACATATATTCTATAAAATTACTTACTGGCAACTTTCTATATTTTTAGATCTGAGTGCAGTGGTGAACGTGGTGGAACCAGTCTGATTCGGTTTGCCGATCTGTGAACACTTGTCAAGATGCAGGGAAACATGGAGGAACGTTACGCCATCAAATTCTATGTTAAACTTAAGAAATCCAAAGAAGCTTATGGAATGTTAAAGGGCCTATGGGGATGAACAGATGAGGCAAGCAAGTTTCTATCGGTGGTTTAACAGATTTTCTGAAGGAAATGAACAGTTTGAGGATGAACCCAGATCTGGAGCACCGAAAGGTGCACGCAAGGAGGAAAACATTGAGGAAATGCAAAGGTTAGTGATGCAAGACCGTCGAATATCTGTGAGGATGATATCTGAAGCTGTTGGCATTAGTATTGGCACAGTAGAGACAGTTCTGACCGAAGATCTGAAGCTCCACAAAGTCTGTGCCAAGTTCGTGCCAAAGATCTTCTCCGATGACCAGAGGCAGTTTCGTGTGGAATGTTGCACTGGCATTCTCGAAATGATATAGGCTGATTTAGGTTTTCTGAATAAAGTAGTGACTTGCGACGAGAGCTGGGTGTTCACCTACGACCCTGAGAGCAAAAGTCAGAGTGCTCAGTGGAAGCACGCGACCTCTTCCAGACCCAAAAAGGCCAGGTTAAGCAGGTCGCAAGAGAAGGCCATGGTCATTTCTTTCTTTGACTCCCAGGGGCTTATTCACGTTGAATGGGTTCCTCAGGGTCAAACCGTCAATAAGGAATATCACCTTACTGTTCTGAAAAGGTTCAGGGAGAAGATGAGGAAGAAGAGGCCTCAGCAGTGGAGGAGTGGTCAGTGGTGGTTTCACCAGGACAATGCCCCATGCCACAAGTCAACGCTGGTGACCACCTGGATGGCCGACAGGGGAATAAAAATGGTACAACACCCACCCTACAGCCCTGACCTAGCCCCTTGCAACTTCTCCCTGTTCCCACGCAAGGATGACAGCCTCAGGGGAACCAGATTCCAGTCAACAGAGGAGCTGCAAGAGGCATCGGAAAGTTATCTGAAGGGACTACTGAAAAAGGACTATGAGGAGGTCTTCCAGGATTGGGAGAGACGCATGCAGAAGTGTGTAGATGCGAGAGGCTATATTTTGAAGGAGACAAAGTTTTGTAAGCTTATGAAAATAAATAGTGTCTCTCCTGACATTTTCTCATTATTTATTGATCGTAGTGGTACACACACACACACACACACACACACACACACACACACACACACACACACACACACACACACACACACACACACACATATATATATATATATATAAATATATATATGTGTATATACATATATATATGTATATATATGTACACATATATATATATATATATACATATATATATATATGTATATATATATATACACATGTATATATATGTGTGTATATACACATGTAAATATATTATATATATATACATATATATGTGTGTGTGTATGTATATATATATATATATATATATATATATACTGTATGTGTGTGTGTGTGTATATATATAAACATATACATATACATATATATATACATATATATATGTGTGTGTGTGTGTGTGTGTGTGTGTGTGTGTGTGTGT
>NC_134784.1:18624396-18629396 GCF_046742065.1 Oratosquilla oratoria
GGGCGTGTAATTGTTTTTTAATGACAGAATTGAAAGTGCCTATCTCTATGGGTATATCTGTGATACAGTCCTTTTCTAACGCAGATTTGGCCAGCGTGTCCGCTTTCTCGTTCCCGGAGATCCCAATGTGGCTGGGAACCCAAGAGAGGGTAATGGACTTGTTGATCGTCGAGAGTGCGCTAATGATTTTGCCCAGGAGAGAATTCCTCATTTGGTTACCTGATTTAATTGACTGTAATGCACTCAAAGAATCTGAGAAAATAACAAAGTTACTATGTGTGTCAGATTGAGCGTTTTCTATCGCTTTGGATATTCCGAAGAGTTCGGCTCGTATGGTCCGGCAATCTGAACATCTTCCGGGTTGTGGAGCTATATAACGCTGTCCCTGTCTTACGGCCATACTTGGAACCATCCGTATACAGTGCCCTGTGGTCAGTGTACCCGTTGATGACTTGTAGGGTCTTCTGTCGGAGTTCTTCTACCGAGCACGATTTCTTCTGGAGGTTTTCATTGATGTTGACGTTCAGGGTGATCTTTTCCCACGGTGGTATGTGGAACGTCTTCAATTTTTCAATAGACCACAGTGGCACTGAATACTGCTCGCACAAGGATCGGATCCTGACGGAAAAGTGATTAAGGCTGGAATTGGTAAAGTGCTCGTATTGGGACGCCGCGCCACCCGCTTGCAGGGATGTCGTGGGATACGAAGCACTTTGGCGGCGTAGCGGAGTGTAAGTAGTTCGCGCCTGTAGTGGAGGGGGGGAACATTGGCTTCAACTTCCAGCCTCTCGATCCTTGTGCAGCGTAATGCTCCAAGTGCAAGTCGTAGTCCTTTATTTTGGATGATGTTCAGGGGTTGTAACGTGGTTGTTGTTGCCGAACCATAAATCTGACACCCATAGTCTAATTTAGATCTAATTAGGGACTCATAAATCATTAGCAAAGATTTCCTATCTGCTCCCAAATTTGTGCCCGTTAGTTTCCGTAGCAAATTAAGTTTCTTGTTGCACGCATCAACTAGATACTTTACATGGGGCTTCCAGTTTAGCCTGGAGTCCAGTTTCAGGCCAAGGAAAAAGGTTGAATTTTGTACTGGAACAAGCCGCGGGTTTCGCCCTCTCCGGCTTCGCCGGCGGATTGGCTGCGCAAACAGCGGCCTACGGCCGCAGCTTTCCGCGCTCTAATCCCTCGTTTTCCCCTTCGGCCTCGGCCTCGGGGCGGAACCCCAACACGGGATCCCCAGCACGAAGAAGAACGCGAAGAAGAACGCGAGGAAGAAGAACGCGAAGAAGAACGCGAAGAAGAACACGAAGTAGAATGCGAAGAAGAACGCGAAGAAGAACGCGAAGAAGAATGCGAAGAAGAACGCGAGGAAGACGAACGCGAAGAAGAGCGCTAAGAAGAACGCGAAGAAGAACGCGAAGAAGAATGCGAATTAGAACGTGAAGAATAACGCAAAGAAAAACGCGAAGAAGAAGAAGAAGAAGAAGAAGAAGAAGAAGAAGAAGAAGAAGAAGAAGAAGAAGAAGAAGAGGAAGAAGAACGCGAAGAAGAAGAAGAAGAAGAAGAAGAAGAAGAAGAAGAAGAAGAAGAAGAAGAAGAAGAAGAAGAAGAAGAAGAAGAAGAAGAAGAAGAAGAAGAAGAAGAAGAAGAAGAAGAAGAAGAAGAAGAAGAAGAAGAAGAAGAAGAAGAAGAAGAAGAAGAATACCACCTGACCCCGACTTACCCAAGCGCTTTTTTAAGAATATTTTTAGGACAAAGTGTCACCGTAATACCACCTGTCCCCGACTTCCACAGCGTTTTTTAGAAGAATATTTTTATTTAGACTTAGATGGGATTTCCATGTAATTGCAGATCGATTTCTGCCTGGGCTCTGCGTGAAAATACAACCACTGTTGACTTTACTTCCGAAAACTTAAATCCCCATTCGTCAGACCATTCCTGGAGCGAGTCCAGGGCAAGTTGTACGCGATAGCCGGAAAAACTAGCGTTCGATGAGGAATGCCAGATTCCAACGTCGTCAGCGTATAATGAGTATTTAAGGTTCCGAGGTGGAGCAGGTAGAATATCATTGATAAGTAACATAAATAATGTGGGGCTCAACACACTTCCCTGTGGTACGCTATTTTCTTGTATGCGTACTGATGAAAAGCAACCTTGAGTTTTGACAGAGAATGTTTGTTCTAGTAGAAAATTTTGAATAAAAATAGGGAGATTCCCTCTGAGGCCAAGTGCATAGAGTTTTTCGAGGATACCACGTCACCATGCCATGTCGTAGGCTCTTTCTAAATCTAAGAAGCAAGCTACAAGGAATTTTTTCCTCTCGAAACTTGAAAGGATATCATGTTCTAAGTTGACCAAATGGTCAAGACTACTTCGATTTTTCCTGAAACCACATTGGGCAGGAACTATTAAATCTTGAGATTTGAGAATGAATTTTAATCTGTTATTGACCATACGTTCTAATACTTTGCATAAGCAGTTGGTAAGCGCTATAGGGCGATAAGAGGAAGGACTCTTTGGGTCCTTCCCCTTTTTGAGAATAGGTATGACGTGGGCATGTCTCCATGTTTCTGGGAAGTCATGATTAATCCAAATTTCGTTGTATAGTTCCAGTAATTTGTTGAGTGAGATTGAATTTAGATGTTGCAGCATCTCATACCTAATCTCATCCGGGCCAGCAGAGGTCCCTCTACACGAGCTTAAAGCCTGTTTAAGCTCGTGTAGTTGGAAGGGAGTATTGTATTCGTGGTGTGTATGGCTCTGCTTCCAGTCTTTGTTTATGCTGTAGGAATGTTGGCGAATAGTTATCTGTATTGCTTGTTTGTGTAAATGTATCTGCTATAATGTTTGTGATGTCGGTGGGGGTATCTACAAATGTGGTTCCTATTGTCAAAGTCTTTATGGTAGGTGCATGTTTGCCGTCAATTCTTCGGACGGCTGACCAAATCTGCGTTAGAGGGGTGTGTATGTTTATTGTCGAAATGAAATCACGCCAAGACTTTCGCTTGGAGTGTTTAATTACACTGTATAACAATGAAAAAAAAAACGGAAATGAGACTATCCTTTTCTAGAGTTATTTTTTGCGTAGATCACGAATATAACATCCGTTTCTTTCTGTGACCCTCCAGTTCTTCGTAAATAGCAGTGCCCGCAATGTCTATCTGAACGGTATTTTTTGTTGCTTTTACCATTTATATAATTTTTCACATAGCTATGTGTTTTTTTTAACAGGATACAGAGTTAAGATGCCTAGAGAATGCAAGAATTCGCCAGACAAGTTTTGTTATATATGTGGATCAGTTACATTAAGGCAATACAAGAGACAGTTGACTCAACGTGTAAAGAAACTTTATGAGCTGTACTTTGGATGTAAAGTGGGTGACCAGGACAAAAGCTGGGCACCTCACATATGTTGTGTCAGGTGTACAAGTTCCCAAACAGCCAGGGTGAAAGGCAAAGGGACTGGCCTCATGTTTGGCGTACCAATGGTCTGGAGGGAGCCAACGGACCACTCAACAGATTGCTACTTCTGCTTAACGGATATTAAAGGTGGGTGTTCAGTGTTTATTTTTTACTGTTTTTATATATTTTCAAGAGATGTATCAATAAAAAAGATCGAAATACATAATAAGTTGCACTTCCACTATTTTTGCACGTGATCACAACCAATAGTATCCATTTTTAGTCTGATTTTATTTTATTTTCCTGCAGGTCGCAACAGAAAAGGCAAGAAATCTATCGTGTATCCAGATCTTCAGTCTGCTATTCGCCCAGTTCTACATTCAAGTGATATTCCTGTACCACAGCCGCCCTCTGAACTACCAAGCGATGACACGAGCAACTCAGACGATTCAGAATCTCAAGATGCAACGTATACGACACAACTTGAATCTGATAAGAAACCACACCTCATCACCCAACCAGAACTCAATGATCTAGTTCTTGATCTAACACTTACTAAGCAACAGAGTGAACTCCTGGCCTCACGTTTGCAACAATGGCACCTGTTGGATGAAGAAGCTCGAATTACAGTATTTAGGAAGCGTTCTGCAAATCTACAGGATTTCTTCACTTTGGAAAACAACTTGACTTATTGTAATGATATCAGAGGCCTATTCAGTGCCCTTGAGCTGTCCTATGAACCCAATGAGTGGAGGCTATTCATAGATGGATCCCTTTACAGCATAAAAGCAGTTCTGTTGCACATTGGGAACACCATGCCTTCAGTTCCAGTTGCTTACTCAGTCATTTTAAGAGAGACATATGAGAACCTTGCTTTTATTCTAGACCGCATAAGTTACAAAGAGCATGAGTGGTTAATTTGTGCAGACTTGAAAGTAGTAGCCATACTTAATGGGCTACAAACTGGATACACCAAATTTATGTGCTTTCTTTGCAAGTGGGACAGTAGGTCCAGATCAGAACATTATATACGCTCAGAATGGCCATCTCGGGAATCTATGACGCTTGGATGCCATAATGTAATTCATGAGCCACTAGTTAAGAAGGAGAAAATCATTTTGCCACCACTGCATATAAAACTAGGCCTAAAGAAGCAACTTACCAAAGCACTGCAACATAACAAGCCATGTTTCCAGTATCTCAAAGGGATCTTCCCTAAAATTAGTGATGCCAAGATTAAAGAGGGTATATTTGTAGGCCCTCAGATTCGCAAGCTTATAAATGATGAGGACTTTGAGGCGACAATGGATGAACCTGAGCTAGCGGCCTGGCATGCATTCAAAGATGTATGCAAAGGGCTTCTGGGAAAGCACCAAGAGTCCCAGCGAGAGCGTAAAGTGGAGAGGCTAATCAAATGCTACCAAGATCTCGGATGCAATATGTCACTGAAGATACACTTTCTTCATTCTCATCTGTCCTTCTTCCCACAGAATGCAGCAGATGTGAGTGATGAACATGGAGAGAGGTTCCATCAAGATATAGCGTCAATGGAAAACAGGTACAAGGGAAAATGGAGCCTTGCTATGTTGGCTGAC
>NC_134784.1:18634396-18639396 GCF_046742065.1 Oratosquilla oratoria
CAGATTGAGCATATTCTAAGGCTTGATATATACCGTAGAGTTCGGCGATATATATGCTCGTATGGTCCGGCAATCTGAACATCATCCGGGTTTTGTTGCAGTATAACCCTGTCCCAGTTTTGGGGCCGCACTTGGAGCCATCAGTGTACAGTGCCCTGTGGTCATTGTACTTATGGATGGTCTCCAGGGTCTTCTGTCTTAGCTCTTCTGTGGAAGACGTCTTTTTCTTGAGGTCTTGGTGTATGTCGACCTTGAGGGCGATGTTTTTCCACGGTGGTAGGTGGGTGGCTTCTATCTGTTCTATCGACCACAGTGGCACTTAATACTGCTCACACAAGGATCGGATCCTGATGGAAAGGGGATTTAGGCTGGAGTTGGTGAAGTGCTCGTGTTGTTTGATGGTCTCCTTGCAGGGATGTCGAGGGATACGGAGCACTTTGGCGACGTATCGGAGTGCAAGGAGTTCGCGCCTGTAGTGGAGGGGGGGTACGTTTGATTCAACCTCCAGCCTCTCGATCCTTGTGCAGCATAATGCTCCAAGTGCTATTCTTAGGCCTTTGTTTTGGATGATGTTCAGGGGTTGTAACGTGGTTGGTGTTGCCGAACCATATATCTGACACCCATAGTCTATTTTAGATCTAATTAGGGACTTATAAATCATTAGCAGGGATTTCCTATCTGCTCCCCAATTTGTGCCCGTTAGTTTACGTAGCAAATTAATTCTCTTGTTGCACGCATCAACTAGGTATTTTACATGGGCCTTCCAGTTTAGCCTGGAGTCCAGTTTCAGGCCAAGGAAAAAGGTTGAGTTTTGTACTGGAATGGGGTTACCATGTAATTGCAGATTTATTTCTGCCTGGGCTCTGCGTGAAAATACAATTACTGTTGACTTTAATTCCGAAAACTTAAATCCCCATTTGTCAGACCAGTCCTGGAGCGAGTCCAGGGCCAGTTGTACGCGAGAGCCGGAAAACTTGGCGTTCGGTGAGGAATGCCAGATTCCGACGTCGTCAGCGTATAATGAGTATTTAAGGTTCCGAGGTGGAGCGGGTAGAATATCGTTTATCAGCAACATAAATAATGTGGGACTTAACACACTTCCCTGTGGTACGCCATTTTCTTGTGTGCGTACTGTTGAATAGAAATTTTGATTTTTGACCGAAAATGTACGGTCTTTTAAGAAATTTTGAATGAAAATAGGGAGATTCCCTCTAAGGCCAAGGGCATAGAGTTTTTCGAGGATACCACGTCGCCATGCCATGTCGTAGGCTCTTTCTAAATCTAAAAAGCAAGCAACAAGATACTCTTTCCTCTCGAAGGAGGAGAGGATATCTTGTTCTAAGTTGACCAAATGGTCAAGACTACTTCTATTTTTCCTGAAACCACATTGGGCAGGAACTATTAAATTTTGAGACTCTAGGATGAATTTTAATCTGTTATTGGCCATACGTTCTAATACTTTGCATAAGCAGTTGGTAAGCGCTATAGGGCGATAAGAGGAAGGACTCTTTGGGTCCTTCCCCTTTTTGAGAATAGGTATGACGTGGGCATGTCTCCATGTTTTTGGGAATTCTTGACTAATCCAAATTGCGTTGTATATTTCTAATAATTTTTTCAGTGAAATTGAATTCAAATGTTGCAGCATCTCATACCTAATCTCATCTGGGCCAGCAGAGGTTCCTCTACACGAGCTTAAGGCTGGTTGAAGCTCGTGTAGTTGGAAGGGGGTGTTATAATCGTGGTGTGTCTGTGTATGGAAGATCAGAGGTTCTGCTTCCCGTCTTTGTTTGTGTTGTAAAAAGGTTGGTGAATAGTTATTTGTGTTGCCTGTTTGCGTAAATGTGTCTGCGATTGTGTTTGCGATGTCCGTGGGAGCATCTACAAACGTGTTTCCAATGGTTAGGGTCTTAATGTTTGGTGTGTATTTGCCGTCGATTTTACGGACGGCTGACCATATTTGTGATAGAGGAATGTTTATGTTTATTGTGGAGATGTAATCATGCCAAGACTTTCGTTTGGCTTGTTTTATTGTTCTACGGGCCTCTGCTTGCGTTTTTTTAAAAGTAATAAAATTTGGTGCAATAGGGTTATTTTTAAAAGTTCGGTAAGCCCTATTCCGCTTGCAAAGTGCTTTTCTGCAGTCTGATGTCCACCAGGGAACTCTATGCTTGTGAAATACCGAGGTTTTTGGTATATGCTTAATAGCTGAATTCAAAATTGAGTTTGATAAATTGAATATTTTGTCATCCATATTATCCCCTGTGATGTTGACGTTGGTGGTTGTGCGATACATTTCCCAGTTGGCTTTTTTGATGTTAAATTTGGGACAGGGAGGGGGTGGGTTGTCTCCGTAGGCTGGAGGAGCCGTAGCGTGGTCACCCCCTATTTTTAATATTACTGGGAAATGATCGCTGAGCATGGTGTCATCATGCGTATTCCATTGCGTGTTGTCAGACAACGCAGGAGATGATATGGATAAATCTATACATGAAAATGAACCCCTAGCATTGTCTACTCGAGTGGGACTGCCAGTGTTTAGGAGGACCAGGTTGTTGGTGTTGATCACTTCTTCCATCTGCTCCCCTCGACGAGAGGTTTTGTTGCTACCCCACATGCGATGGTGGGAGTTGAAATCTCCCACTATCAGTTTGTGGTGGGGTAGTTGTTCAATCAACCCGTTTAGTTCCTCTAGTGGAAAACGAGGGTCGGGAGGTAGGTAAAGGGAGCAGATGGTTACGAGTTTGTTGTGCAGTTTCGTTTTTATAGCGACTGCTTCCAAGGTGGTGGCCAGTGGTAGTTCCACTGCAACTGCGACCCCCCCATCAGGCGCCAACCTGTCCTTCCTATAGGTGGTGTAGTTCTTCAGTTTGAACTCAACACTGGAGTTAAGATGAGTCTCTTGTAGACAAATAACTGAGGGGTTGTTGAGTGAGTTAAAAATTATTAAGTCATTTAATTTACTTCTAACACCTCGGCAATTCCACTGGATTATTTTATTTATTTATTTATTTTTTTATCTGCTTCGATTTCTTCCTTTCTTGGCCTTAGTGGGAGAGGTGTGTTTAGCCCCGGATGAACGGTCTGGGCTGGTAATAGGACTTAAAAGTCGTTTTTGGGAAACGGAGATCTCCATATTTACATCCTCTTCAGTACGTGTGGGCACACGTTTGGAAGGCTCTGGGATGGCCGGGGAAGGAAGGTGCGAGTGAGTTTGCCTGTTACTTTGGCGGTGTTCTTTGTCCTTGGAGTGCTTGCTCTCAGTTTGCGTTTCAATGGTTCTATACGTTTTCTTTACTGCCGAAGCATAGGAAATTGCTCCGGAGGTACTAGTTGGGGTAACTAGTCTTTCCATCACACGCTTCCTTGCTTCGTAAAAGGATATAGCACAAGTTGCTTTTTCGGTACAAATTTGTTTTTCTATCTTGAAAGCGGGACATTCTCGGGAGGTGGATGCATGATTGTTATTGGAGGGACAGTTAACACATTGAAACACGTTATTAGAGCAGGCATCCGTAGGATGTTCGCCTGCACACTTACCGCATACGACTGATTGTTTGCTGCAGAATTTGGCAAGGTGACCATATTTGAAACACTTGTTGCAGCGTAAAGGGTTAGGGACATATGGTCGTGTTGGGACATGAATGTATCCTACTTTGACGTGGTCAGGGAGGGTTGTTGAATTGAAAGTGAGAATTATCAGGGGCGTGTTCACTCGCATGTTCTTTTCTCGGTCCAGTCGCGTTATAAATTTAACATCAAGTATTCCTTCCGATTTCATCTCATCGAGGATGTCACATTCCTCCATGGTCATCAAATCTCTGCAGTGGATTACTCCTCTGCAGGAGTTGAGTGACCTAGGGAGGGATGCAGCAACATCGAAGTTATGGAATTTCCTAGCCTTAAGAAGATCGCGTGTAGCTCTCCCAGAGTTGGTGGTAACTTGGAGGTCTCCGCTTCTAAGTTTCTTAACTTGGCTAATATCATTGGTGAATTGCGAAAGACATTTTTTAAGCATAAATGGGTTTAGGTCAGCTAATCGGATCTGGTCAGAATGAAGAAAAACGTGTCTAGCCTTGTCCGGGTCGATATTGGGGTCGTCAGGGGAGGTCTTCCTAGTTGGCAGGGATGGAGTTGAGGACTCCATCCTGCGCGTCGGGGTGGGGGGACGAGCCCCCTGTTACACAAAAATAAAATGTGCTCAGCAGAGCCAAAGAAAATAATAATATAAAGGGGTCACACAGCTTCCTTTGGCGACTGGTGACAGCCGCGTGGTAGGACACACTGTGTGCCCAGTTGTTACGGTTTCTACACTACTCTAAACTAAGATAGAATTTTTCTAGATTTCGCCGGGCCGGACGACGAAGAAGTCTCACGAGCCAACAAGGGCTCGTGCGGATCCCGGAGAGCTACGAAGATATGGAAATGGCGTATAGGGAAATGCCCAGAAGTGGGTGGCAGTGTAACTGCCAAGAAAAAGCTTTTAACCGTAAAGTTGGATCACGATTACAGTTCAACTCTAGAGAGTAGCTCTAGCGAGATTGGCTGTTCTCGTGTGGGTAACGTCTGTCTGCTGCCAAGGGCTGCCGACGACTGTGTGTGTGATTAGGGAATTGTGTGAATATTATATAAGTAATGAAGAGTGATATTAAAAAAAACAAACAAAAAACAAATAGAAGGTAGCATTGCAGAATTACATGCAATACATGAAAGTTTGATACAATTGGTGTAATGCTATGGTGTAATGTATGAAGTGAAGTATGAAGTATTGAAAAAATGTTGTTTAGGTTGAGAAAATGTTTAGCTATAAGGGCCAACGGCCATACCACTCTGATCACACCGCTTCTCGTCCGATCAGCGAAGTTAATTTGCGTTGGGTCTGGTTAGTACTTGGATGGGTGACCGCCTGGGAACACCAGATGCTGTTGGTTTTTATTGATCTTCTCTTCTTTTTCTATCCTACAATTCTCCTTTCATTTATGCCAACTTATGAACTACAAACA
>NC_134784.1:18651896-18654396 GCF_046742065.1 Oratosquilla oratoria
GGGGGGTGGATGTTGGTGTGCCTAGTGTAGGCCTTATGGTCTCTTGCAGTCTCCTTTATTCTTATGTTCTTATGTTATGCACACAGTTTTGTATGTGTGTGTCCCTAAGTGATGCGATGGAGCAGATACTGAACCCACGTCAAGGCCTTAACGACTATTACCATTAAAACGTAGATTTAAATCTTAAAAAAATAAGAAAAAAATCTTCTTTTATCACAACCAAGTTATTAAGTTTTGCGTGAAGGATATTTCCTCCATCTCTCCCTCCCCAAGGTTCTCCAGAGGAACTAGAGGAGAATTTGCAAGAAGGAATTCCTGGAAAGGAATATTGCGACCATTATGAACTGTGCCACAAAACTATGCTTCTTTGCGCTATTTGCTGACGAAAGAAATTTCAAATCCATTCCAAAATTGGCCTCATTTCACCCAAACGTATATCCTTTATTCCCAGAAAGTCATCACTATCGAATTTGTTGTTAGAGTTTTGGGTCCATGTGAGATATCTAGGTCTATGTGAATTATAATGATTATAATGGTCATATGCAGTGTACGTGTGTAGGTTGGCACGCGTATGTATTTTTGCAAGTTTACATGTAGTATGACGTATCCGGCAACACTGATGCAGGTATGACCCGTCATCCAGGAGGTGCCAAGGTAAGAGGGAGGGAAGAGGGTGGAGGGGAGTGGAGTATGTTGGGGATGGAATGGGTGGGAGTGGTTTTTATGCCTTTGTTTTTTGGCTACCTCCCTTGTAAGGTGGAAAAAGTCTCTGTATATATGACGTATCCTAACCTTAATCACTGTAACCAAATCTAATATATTCTAACGCAGTCTAGACTATTCTAGTGAAGCATAAATTAACCTAACCTAAATAGATCTATTGTAAACTGCATTAGTCGTAGTCATAATAGACACCATGTAAGAATAAAACATCTACCCTATTTATACATCTCAGAATGGATGAGTAAAGGACACTGAGAGAGAGAGAGAGAGAGAGAGAGAGAGAGAGAGAGAGAGAGAGAGAGAGAGAGAGAGAGAGAGAGAGAGAGAGAGAGAGAGAGAGAGAGAGAGAGAGAGAGAGAGAGAGAGAGAGAGAGAGAGAGAGAGAGAGAGAGAGAGAGAGAGAGAGAGAGAGAGAGAGAGAGAGAGAGAGAATTAATAAAGAGGAAGATAATCAAACTGATACATGGGCTCAGAAATTTGTCTTAACTTACACTATCTGGAAAGACACAGAGTGCGGGGTGATCTAATAGAGGTGATCAAATGGATCAAAGGCTTTAACAAGGATGACGCAAACAAGGTCATCATATTAAGACAACAGAGTAGGACTCACAGTAATTGATTTAAACTGGACAAACTTAGATTTAAGAAAAAATAGGCAAGAACTGGTTTACCAATAGAGTGGTCAAAGAATGGAATAGACATAGTAACCATGTAGTGAGCGCTAAAACTATTACTTGTTTTAAGAAAAGGTTAGACATCTTTATGGATGGAGATGATAGGTGGTAATGGACATGGAACTACCTAATGTAGGCCTTATAGTCTCTTGTAGTCTCCTTCATATGTTCTAAGACTAATCATCCATTCTGAGATCTATAATTAGCTTAGAGCGGCGTTTCCCAACCTGGGGTGCTATCACCCCCAGGGATGCTGAAATCAATTAAAGGGGTTGCTGGGAAGTGATGCACACAAAAATCACATTGAAATATGTATCATTGATTACCTAGTTGTGCATATTTGACTTTTTCCAAGCTATTTTATTTTTCTAGGGTATTCTTATTTCTTCTACAACAATACTGTCAATTTGTTTCAGTTCTAAGGAATCAAGAAAATAAATCATCAAGCAGTACACTTCACTTTCTTTTATCTTTCTAATAACAAAATAGTGGTGCTGGACTGCTTAGACATGACAACAGGGGATGCTATGGTCGGAAAACGTTGGGAAACGCTGGCTTAGAGGTTGTATTCTGCGTCCATGTGCATGAAAAAAAGCTGTACCATGCGACGTTGTACTTTAAAGGTTCCCTTCTCATATGGTGTCTACTCAAACCATTTTGCTTGCAATTGCCATACTAAATCATCCTCACTAACCGTGTTACTTATCCAACCTCTCCTCTCTCCCTAGTGATGTGAAGTCAACCTGCCACAAATGGTTCCTTGTACTAAAGATATACGTCATATATATACACAAGTTCAAAAACCGAATAACGTAGATACCATACATCATCGTCAATTTTGTATTGATCCTGCAAGAAACGATACTAAAGATATACGTCATATATATACGAGATCAAAAACCGAATAACGTAGTTAGCATGCATCATCGTCAATTTTGTATTGATCATGCAAGAAATGATACTGAAGATATACGTCATATATATACACAAGTCCAAAAATCGAATAACGTAGATACCATACATCATCGTCAATTTTGTATTGATCCTGCAAGAAACGATACTAAAGATATGCGTCATATATATACACGAGTCCAAAAACCGAA
>NC_134784.1:18666896-18694396 GCF_046742065.1 Oratosquilla oratoria
TATCATCTTTCTTCTTTCTGAATTCTTCCTCTCAGTAGGTGGCCTTTCTTAATGCTGACGAAATAGCATTCGTGATTTTTACTAAATTCTTGAATATCAGGATATTTAGTGATCCGAATACTTCTTCTCAGTAGGTGGCCTTTCTTAATGCTCATGAAATAGCATTCGTGATTTTTACTGAATTCTTGAATATCGCGATATTTAGTGATCTTTACGTATTGAAGGTAAGTATGGGTCATTTTTTGAAGGAAAAGTTAGTTAACGGGCGAGGTGTGTAATGGAATATGTCACACTTTCCCAGAGAATGGAAGGAACCACTGAGCTCAGACATAGCTTTAGCTTAACGTTGAAGAATGCGTCAGTTGAAAGAGGCCACATATGTACTCGGAAAAGGTGACATGGTAATCTGAGCAAAACAGTTGCCTCTTATAACCAACTCACTTTCCTTTTCTTAGCAAAACTGACCTACCTTGACCTGAGGATATTTGTGACTTCCCCCACTTTAAATCAAACTGAACTGTGACCTGTCCTAATGGATATCTCCCTTATCAAACACAATAATCTTTTAACAATTCTTTTTTGATGGCCCGTCGATACTAGAGTCGTTTGTGTTCTGAGCAATTAAGCATGCGTCACTTTGTAGTCTAAACCTGGCAGGAACAAGTACACACAGCTCCAAATATCTGAGTTCTTGAAGGCAAATCTCAACGGGAAAGGCTCTGGAGGGTCTGAATTCCTGAATTTAGGACAATGAAGTTGTCTGTTTTCTCAGCATTTAAGCATGCATCACTGGCGGGACACAAGTTCTTGAAGGCAAACCTCAATGGAAAAGGCTCTGGAGAGCCTAAAGTCCTGAATTTAGGACAATTTATCAATGCTTTCTTGACAGTACCAAAAATGACCACCAAAGATTCCTGCCGCTTTAGGAAGGAGAACGAAAGATTGTAAGAAAATCGAAAAAATCGTTAAGAAATTATGTTGTGTAGAACAAGCCACCGTATTCGACAAAATATATAAGTTTGAATGAATGCTAATATAAATGGATATATAAGTAAATATTTAATAGATAGTAAAATGAAATGTATACATACATAACTTATTGAATATATCAATAGTTAAATAGATAAATAAACAAATTACCACATATATTGATAAATAAAAAATAATGTATAGGTAGATAATTTAGAGAAAATAGATAAAGATATACCTCGAGCTTATATTGAGGTATTTTGGAGTAAAAAAAAAAAAAAAAATCTGACCAAGACCTATTACTGATAAAACCATAAAAAAAAAAGAATAAATATTCTTTGGCGATTGCCCTTTTACGACGAATTGTATTTGCGGTAGAGGATAGCATAGAGGTCAGCTGTGTTGAGTAGGGGTGACGGGCGATTGACCCCCTGAGCTGGAGGGCTGGCCGGAGGTCGAGGATGGGTGGTGGTGGTCTTGGCATGGGGCGGCGAAGTGGAGCTCGTCCCCGTTGCCGCGGCCGCCGCCGGCGGTGGCATGACGTTGGGAGGAAGGACGGGGGATTGGTAGAAGCCGAGGCCATTTTGTCAGATCGTAGGGAGGTGGTCGAAGTTGCGAGCCCCACGGGCGTGGGGACCACGGACTTCGGGCGAAGAAGCCGTCGAAAGTGACGCGCCGCCCCCAATGCTGCCGCCGTTATTTGACGCCAACTGCGGCAAGAGCATTGATCCCGAGACGGAGGAATTCTGTTGGGATCGAGAAAGGAGTCATAATTTGGCTTGGCAGCGTCATGGTGAGTGGATTATGTGGACTCGGGAGGGTAGGGGATTGTCGGTGGGCGTGCGGGTGGATGTGGGTGTGGACGTGGCATTAGGAAGGGTTAGTGATCCGCATGCGTTCAAGGGGCAACAGTCAGAGTGGAAAGCGTGGTGATGTATGTATGTATATATGTATGTATGTATGTATGTATGTATATGTATGTGTGTGTGTGTGTGTGTGTGTGTGTGTGTTATGTGTGTCTGTTCGTTTGTGTATGTGTGTCTATATGTGTCTTTTTATGTGCATGTGTGCATTTGTGTGCATATGCTGCATGTGATTACATTAAGATATTACATATGTTTTTAATGTTACTTATAGTAATTATCATGAATTGTAACGTCTTGAATATCCTAATATTTATTTTCTGGTTCACTGGTGACTTCCGTTAATGAACTAGTTTTATGGTAACCAATATTTGCAATGTCATATGAATTTCTAGATTCCTCTTGAAAAGAAACTTTTTCTCAACGAAGCAATTTATCAGCAAATTATAGATAATCATGAAAAAATAAATAAAGAAATGCATGCAGTGTTTGAGCATAATCCAATTCATAAGGAAATAAAAGCAATGCAGAGAAGGAATTCAAATCACAGTCGGGTTTGTGCAAACTGATTGTTCTTATAAGGAGACTGAAGGTGCTTTGCCTACGTCAGCCCTACCACAGCTGGGGTCTGCCTTCACTCTATTTCAAAGATGTCTACGCAGTTCCTCTTCAACAGCATCTGTAACAGGTGGCCGTTGGCAGCAACGGCAAGGAAGGGGCAGTTGCAATGGGGCAACTCCATGAGTCGCGCTTGAATAGTAGTCACGACAAGCCTCGGGAACTAGCTAGCTACTCAGTAGTCCTGATAGTAAGCCTTGGCGCAAACTAGCTACTGAGGGAGGGGAGGAACAGTCAGGAAGTGGTCATGCACTCACCCTTGGTGTGTTTCTTACCCGACGATGCCAGTCGTACTCCTCGACTTCGTGATCCGGGAGTTTGAAGTTGTAGCCCTTGAAGTAGTCGTGCTTGAGAAGCTGCTCACAAGTCCACCTCTTGTTCGGGTCATGGTCCAGGCATTTCTGTGTGAGAGGAAGATCGTGAGTGGAAGTAAAGGACCTTATATTGTCTTTCTCACTAGACAATAAGTAGTGAAATGTAAGTCATTTTCGATTTTTCTTCAGTCACTATTCAGTCTATGATTTTAAATCGCATTAGGAGTGTCATATTTGAGTTATTTCGCACTAGGAAATAAAGAGACAAGGAAAATAGCCTCAAGGTATTAATAAAAAGATTTTGTCTAGATTCTAGAAGATAGTAGAGACTGTTTCACTAAATGCGAATTAGCACAGCCTCTACAGCATCATCAACTACCTAAAATGTGTCCTTAAATAGAACGAGATCCTTGAATTGCATCATCGTAGTGAAGTGCTTAACAGAACATGGCTATACAAAGCCCAATGCTGGAAACGCATCATCCAAGTATGATGAAATACAAGCTTTTGTTTTTACTATAAATACATCAATGGCTTCAAAGACCCGTTTGTCTTAATTATTGAAAAGTACATTAACTTTAATAACATTTATATTTAGGGCCTCAGTGATTACTAAGAAGGTGTATCTACATACAATGAAAAGACAGATCTTCTTTATCTCTCTTAAATATTTTCAGCCGCCATGAAGTAACAACTAAATGAAATAATGTATACATTTTTCAAAAACCATCATGATTTGTCGTGATGTCTAAGACTAAATTTACAAAGATATTTTCAAAAGCTACTATGCAGACACGACTTTCTGTTCTTATTTACCTTAATGAAGTCGAGGCATTCCGGTTGTATATTTTTTGGCATCTTTGCTTCCAAAGATTCTCTAATATCCGGCTCTGGGATGGTAAGTCCACGGAAAAATTCGTTGTTCCGGAAGACCTGCATGTGGCGGGGGATCAGATCACCTGAGGAAAGGAAAAAAATTAATAGTAGACGTCAAAACATGAGGTAAACTAGAAAGACCAAATACCGAATAATTTTTCAGACCTTAACCTGAGCCCATAATCTTTTTTGGAGGGAGGGGGAGCAAAGAGCTTCACATCTGCGGCCCCATATGTATACATACATACATACATACATTCATACATACATACATACATACATACATGTCTATACATATATACATACATTTATATATGTATATATACTGTATGTACATATATGTATGTATATGTATATGTGTGTATATGAATAGTAGGGTGGTGAGATAAACACCAAGAATCGTTGCAGTTTTTATTCACTGACGTTTTGCTCTTAACAGAACTTCTTCATAGTGTGCATACATGAACAATAAATCAACATAATTATAACCCGCATGCTCGATGCCGAGTTCCTTTTTTAACCTACTCAATTCCTCTCTCTCACCCCCTTCAACTCTCGGAGTACTAACCAACTAATTTTGGACAATTTAACAATAATAAAAAAAAGTCCCAATGGTTACAGCAAGGCTGGGATGTTATGAATGCTGCCTCGACTATTTTCCTCTTTGTCTAACCCTTGTTGCAACACTTCTACTCCGTTCCAGTTGGGTAAGTGTCCGTATTGTTCCGCGTGAACAATCAATGCATTGAATGTTGGTTGGGCTCTCAGGTCACTTCTGTGCTCATATGTTCGCTTGTGTAGGTCTCTTCCTGTCTCACTGAAGTAGCTCAGGTCACAGCTGCCGCATGGTATCTTGTATACCACGCTGTTATCAATGTTGCCTCTTCTCCCCTTACCCCTCACTATTTCACCAATCTTTGTACTAGATGAACTAGCAGCCTTCAACCTTTTTCTGCGGAATAAATGTCCAAACTCTTTCGTGTATTTGGAGTTGGGAACCACAATAAAGCTAACTTCCTTAGCTTCCTTTACCTCATCCTTTTTCCTTTCCAATGTTTTAAGCGCTATTTCTTTTAAACTGTGTAGTAATCCTTCTGAGTATCTGAGTCCTGAAAACACTTTGAAAATGTATTCGACCTCTTTGTCGATATGTTCCTCATTGCATACCCGGAACGCTCTGAGTAAAAAATCCAATTATTACTCCTCTCTTTGTCCTTTCACTGTGCACCGAGAAGTTGTGAATGAGAGGATTTTTGTTGTTGTTGTCTTTCTGTAGACCGAGAAACTCACCGTACTAATGTTCATTCTCCAAATCACTACGTCTAAAAAAGTTAACTTCTTATCCACCTCATGTCCCACTGTAAATTGCATATCTATGTCCACCGTGTTCAGCCTACTGAGCTTAGTTGTGAAATAGATCTTCTCCGGAGCAATGACAAGGTCGTCGTCTACGTAGCAAAACCAATGCGTCCCTCTCTCCGTTATCGTCATGAATTGATCTCTTTCCAAAACCTCCATGTATAAGGATACTAGGACTGCACTAAGCGGACTTCCCCTTGCCAGACCACGTATATGATAGTATTCCTTATCGTTGAACGTGAAAGGCCCGAACCTGATACACAGAGAGATTAATTTTAAGAAACTATCTTTTCCCACTGGGTAAATCCTGGTCATCCATATTGCCGATTGCTTCCTTGGCTGCTGTTAACCAAGTACTTACATACCCATATTTGACTTTTCCATGCTATTATATTTTCCTAGGGTGTTCTCATTTCTTCTACAAATAATAGTCATTTTCTTTCAATTCTAAGGAATCAAGAAAATAGATCATCAAGCAGTACACTTCACTTTCTTTAATCCTTCTAATAATAAGATAGGGACGCTGGACTGCTTAGACATGACAACAGGGGGTGCTATGGTCGGAAAAGGTTGGGAAACGCTGCCTTAGAGGGAACTTTGGATTCGAATCAGCACCTAAGCAAATGTGAGACTAACATACTTCCAATTACAACATCAGCGTACAAGGAGAGACATTATATTTGAAGTAAGTTTCTTTATTTGAACGCATTTGAACACATGTGAAGAACCTGATAGAAATATATCTTCGGGCAAGAATACCTTTACAAAAATCTGAAGGATGTTGTGAGGTCTTACGATGTATTTAAAGTGCTGATCTAGTTTAATCAAAGTAAAATAAGAAACCAAATGTATAATTAATATTTAGGACATCCTTCGTTGACTTTATTATTGCGAATATAGCACTAATTTGTTCCAAAAGGATGGAAAAGTCAGAGCTAATTTCTTAACTTTATCTGTAAAATTCTGCCTCAAAGGGATTTGAGGAAAAAATTATTTATTGCCATGCCATCATAATCCCACGACATCATTTTTTCTACTAAAAATATTTCTATATTTCCTCATTTAGAGTGTTAGTGCTCAAAAAAGTAAAAAATCATAAGTAAACCAAACATCATGAGTGATGTGACATGTGAAGAGTGCGTGCCTCTACGTTGATTTATTAATCCACTCACCTAAGGTTTTCTTGATCAGATAGAGCTGGTCGACGTCAGATTTGCCCGGCCAGAGTGCCTCACCCTTTACAAGCTCAGCCACGACACAGCCAATGGCCCAAACGTCGACAGGGGGTCCGTAGAGCGTATCACCCACCAGGAGTTCTGGAGCTCGGTACCACCGCGTGGCCACGTAATCTGTGTAGTTCTCACCCGGATCTGATGAAGAGGTAAGACAAAGAGCTCATTTCATAAAATAAGGTTTACCCTTATACGAAAAATGGTAGCTTCTTGTTATGTACGTGTATAAATGCTTTATGTATATGTAAATATATATATATGTATATATATATATATATATATGTGTGTGTATATGTATATGTATATGTACATGCATATTTATATGTATATGCATACGCATGTGTATATGCATAATCCTATACGTAAAGACCATTTTCAGAATCACTGTTGATATTTCACATAGAACAGAAAACAAAACAAGATTCAAAAGAAAAGAATAACGCGAACAAAACAAAATTGCCATTAACGTTGGAAGGGACAGATGACACTAACTCATTAGCCTAGCGAAACCGAAGTCACATAGCTTGACGACGCCGTCTATGGTCAACAGGATGTTCTCCGGCTTGACGTCCCTGTGAATGGTCTGCCCCGCGTGACAGAACTTGATGGCTTGTACCAGCTGGTAGGTGATGCTCTTCACCAGTGCCTCTGGACACCTGGGCACATGGAAAAGGATTTTATTTACAGAAACAGGGCAATGATAACATGGATACTGGAAAAAATATAATGAGACATACACACACGCGCGTGTGTATGCAATCACTCACATATACACAGACATGCACAAACACACACGCACACACACACACACACACACACACACACACACACACACACACACACACACACACACACACACACACACACACACACACACACACACACACACACACACACACACACACACACACACACGAAGATAGTGAGAGAGTTAACTGCTCTGTAGTGGTGGCGCACTTTGATAATTGTGTTCCAGCTAAGAACCGGCAACACTTTGGAACACAAAAAGGCTATAATCGAGCTTTAAAGGGGTCTCGATCAATGAAGGCCACTTTCAAAATAGAGTTTAATTTTCTCAGCTCTACCGAATCTAATTTATTTAAGCCGAAAAATATAATTAAAGAACGTCCCTGTGCTGGACAGGTAAGAAGAATAATGCGGCTCCATCTCATCAATAACAGCGACTTATAGGTCAAAGGGCGACGTACTTTGTCATGTAATTCTCTAGACTTGCCTTTGGCAAAGCCAACGATGGCAAACCTTAAGGCTACTTTAGGGTGAACATGGGCTCTTTTGAGACCTTCTTTAGACAGGATATCACTGGTTCAAATGAATAAAATAATTTGGTATTTGTCATTATCAAATGTAAATAATTCGCCACGACAGTGGTAGATACACAGAAATCATCGAGCAAACAACTATTTACCCAAGTCTACATCACCATGCAAATGTTGTTGAAGCGAGAGTACTGTAGACTATTTATTATAACTGGGTGGATGTCAATTAGATGTAGAAATATATGGTCCCTTGTGAGAGACGCTATTACAATCAAACATAAAAATAAGAAAAAGTAATACATGGTTCATAACTAATCTATTGAAATCCAAAACTTGGAAATTAATCATTCAGTACTGTGGGTGATGCAAATTCCTATCAGGTTAAGTCGAATGGAAAATAAATACCTGGAATTAAATGAATGAATAAATTCGATTGTATTATGATTTTTTAGCAATGGGATTTTACCTTTCAAATGTTATTACTGACGAATCAGGACGATTGTGCTTTTATATCCTCAATTTATTTCACACTTTACCTTAATAGATGTAATAATGAAAAAGACAATATCACTACAATCAGAGAAAGACTGCAAATAAATATAGAGACCAGCAGTGATAAAAAGAAATGCATATATACATACATCATTGGCTTTTTCCCCTTTACAAGGGAGGTATCCAAAAAACAAAAGAATATAATCCATCCCCACATACTCCACTCCTATTCACTACCACTCCCCCCCTCTTATCATGGCTCCTCCTGGGTGACGGGTCATCCCTGCATCTCGCCCACTGCCCTGGGTCATAAGCAATGTGGCAAGACATTATATTTGCTACAAGAAATAAATAAAAGAAATGATAGAATCAGGTTGAGATTTCCTCACTTTAGGAGGATATAAGTTCAGATTGTGTGTATCTCGCCCACTACCATGGGTCATAATCAATATAAGAAGACGTATTTGCTACAAAAAATAAATAAAAGAATAGATAGAATCAAGTTGAGATTCCCTCACTTTAAGGAAGATATAAGTTCAGATTGCGTGTAAGTGAAGCTCAACTGTCCACAGGGTCTTCTGTTGGTTCTACTGTTATGATCACACACTCGAACTCGCGTTCACTCACCCTTTGGGATTCTTTTCCAATTCATTGAGAACGGTGTGGTCGCAGTACTCAAAAACCAAGTGTAGCTTCCGCTTGCGTCGGAACACTTCGATCAAATTGATGAGATTAGGATGTTTCAGTTGCTGAAAGAAGAAGATACAGTAAGATTACTTTGCCATGGTGCCAAAATAGATTACAGCAGGATTATGATGCGATCATTTTCTAGAAGAAAATTAATTACTTTTAGTGTAGATCTCGGAAACCTCACCCGATTACATTTATCCATTAACTACGGTTTGATATAAGTAGCAAACACATAAAATTCATTCAAAAATAATAGACGGAAATCTGATTTACATGCACCATTAGGGTTCTTATTCTAAGAACTCTACGCCACCTATGAGGGCTAAACCATCGGTCAAAAAAAAAAAAAAAAAAAAAAAAAAAAAAAACATGCCCATTCCGGAGACTGAATGATGCAAATTGGCAAAATGTTAATAAATACGATGGTTTTACATAAAGACTGGTGGTGTGGCAACTGCAGCAGGTATAAATATATATACATAAACATATACAGTACATACACATATGCATATATATATACATATACATATACATATACATATACATATACATATTTTGTAGTAATACACAAAGCACACGTGAAAATAATTTGAAGAAAAACCACTGGGAAATAAGAAACTTAGTCCAAACGTTTTCGTTTATTTAAGACGTATTCCTTGATAATGTCTTAAATAGACGAAAACGTTTGGACTAAGTTTCTTATTTCCCAGTGTTTTTTCTGCAAACATATATATATATACATGTACATGAGCCGAGGGTAGAGACCTCTCCCAATGATCCCCTATTTCTTGTCAATGGTGCTACTTATCTAGCACTCATTCTTCCATTTTTTTTTGTATTTCCTGAAAGGATTTGCAAACTGCAGTTTGCAATCGAAATATATAGATTCCCTGCCTCCATTTTTTTTGCTCCAACTGTGGTTTGCACATGATTAACATATGTGGAATTACATTTTTCACCTGTAATATATATATATATATATATATATATATATATATATATATATAAATATATATATATATGTATATATATATATATATAAATATATATATATATATATTGTCAGCGCGGACGTTTCGTCCCCCGCTGACCACGTGATTCAACCCGAGATGGAAGCTTGGAGCTGGTCGGCGCGGTCAGCACCTGACACAGGCCGGAGGAATTTGACCACACCAGAGTAACGTGAGGTCATGCGTAGCTGCCCAGGGCTGCCAACTAGGCCCAACTACGGGGTCACCGCTGCCGCTACGCGCATGCGCAGATCGCCACCACCCACTCTACCTCACATTCTCGGATGTGCAAGAGGGAAGGACATGGAGATGAAGAAAGATACTTTACGGCTGCTTGCCGTTGAGGGCGGACCCCCCCCTCCCCTCCCAGTTCCACAGAGGGAGGGCACCAGGACGCAGGAGATCACGAGGAGATAGAGAGAACCGTAAGAGACTTTACGGCTGCACGCCGTTGAGGGCGGACCCCCCCCTCCCAGTTCTACAGAGGGAGGGCACGAAGGAGCTTGAAGATACTTCGAGACGGACCTCCGTCTGAAGGGATCCCAGCGACGTGCGCCCGTCCACCAAGGAGAAGGACACAGGGGACTCGTCTGGAGGAGATTGTCTGGAGAAGGAATCGACGCTCGAGGAGAATTCATTCTCGCGCCTGCAGAGCCGAGGAGTGGTTTAGTATACATTTTGTTCTTATATGTATATCACACAGGTGATATATATTATATGTGTTCAGATAGTTTAGTTGTGCTCTTGTTATCCAATAAAAACACGTGTTAGTGTGTGCCTTTGTGTTTCTTTTCTCTCACGCCCAATTCTCAATAATACCGAGTATATACAAAATTTGTACCCCCCTGACACTGGCGCGTCGAACAGGGACTCGGTTGAGAAAAGAGAGATAGAAACACAAGGTGCTGGTCCCCACAGCTGTTGGATCCAACCCGAGCAGTCGGTAGAGTAGGCCGTAGCTCGCTGTGTGCAGGTCAGGCGCGACACAAGTCGCCCGTAGAGCAGTCAGTGTGTCGAGTTTTTCAAGGTAGGGTGAAGAGGCCACCCGTGCCAGTTTCTAGTTAGAGAGCTGTAGAGAGAGACAGTTTCTAGTTAGAGAGAGCTGTAGAGAGAGACAGTTTCTAGTAAGAGCTGTAGAGAGTGACTAGGTATTAGCTAGTGAGAGCTGTAGAGAGAGTTCAGCTAGTGAAGCTGTAGAGAGAGTGATTAGTTCCAGCCTAGTGAAGCTGTAGAGAGTGTAGTTTCAGCTAGCAGTCAGAGGTGTAGGAGTGCCTAGTTTCCAGCTAGTGGAGCTGTAGAGAGAGCGATTAGTTTTTCCAGCCATTCAGAGCTGTAGGAGTGTAGTTTCAGCTAGCGTGAGCTGTAGGCAGTCAGAGCTGTAGGAATGTTTAGTTCCAACCTAGTGAAGCTGTAGAGGAATTTAGATATTTTTCTAGCCAGTCAGAGCTGTAGGAGTGTAGTTCAGCTAGCGTGAGCTGTAGGCAGTCAGAGGTGTAGGAGTGTTTAGTTCCAGCCTAGTGAAGCTGTAGAGAGTGTCTAGTTTCAGCTAGCGTGAGCCGTAGGCAGTCAGAGGTGTAGGAGTGTTTAGTTCCAGCCTAGTGAAGCTGTAGAGAGAGTTTAGTTTTAGCCAGCGTGAGCTGTAGGCAGTCTTATTGTCCAGACTTGAAAATTTTTGTTGAACAAATACTACTGTATCTTTTTGTCCCCAGATCTGGAGGAAGGAGACATCGTTTTTTTATGTATACAGTACACATGCACATACATACACACACAGACATTCGACATTTCTATGCCATGCCGTATTGGCCAGAGAAGCCGCAGCAGTTCGATCTTGCGAAGGAGTTTTCCCTCAAGGAAAAATAAATATCTTGAGCTTTTTCGCTCATACCGCAAGATCGAGGTAGCAAGGCTAGATAGGCACACTTTTTAACTCGCGATCCGCTCGCGAGTTGTTTCCGTCATTGGAAGACTGCCAGCGCGGACGTTTCGTCCCCCGCTGACCACGTGATTCAACCCGAGATGGAAGCTTGGAGCTGGTCGGCGTGGTCAGCACCTGACACAGGCCGGAGGAATTTGACCACGCCAGAGTAACGTGAGGTCATGCGTAGCTGCCCAGGGCTGCCAACTAGGCCCAACTACGGGGTCACCGCTGCCGCTATGCGCATGCGCAGATCGCCACCACCCACTCTACCTCACACTCCCGGATGTGCAAGAGGGAAGGACATGGAGATAAAGAAAGATACTTTACGGCTGCTTGCCGTTGTGGGCGGACCCCCCCCCCTCCCCTCCCAGTTCCACAGACGGACTTCCCCCCCTCCCAGTTCTACAGAGGGAGGGCACGAAGGATCTTGAAGATACTTCGAGACGGACCTCCGTCTGAAGGGATCCCAGCGACGTGCGCCCGTCCACCAAGGAGAAGGACACAGGGGACTCGTCTGAAGGGATCCCGGCGACGTGCGCCCGTCCACCAAGGAGAAGGACACAGGGGACTCGTCTGGAGGAGATCGTCTGGAGAAGGAATCGACGCTCGAGGAGAATTCATCCTCGCGCCTGCAGAGCCGAGGAGTGGTTTAGTATACATATTGTTCTTATATATATATATATATATATTTAGTAGGCTGTGCTATATATCACACAGGTGATATGTATCATATGTATTCAGATAGATTATTTGTGCTCTTGCTATCCATGAGGCAAGACGAAAGAGAGATGGCAGCAGCATTGACCGAGGGGGAACGGGGTGAGCTGTGCGGGTATATAAGTTGTCATTGTTCTATTTGTGTACACTCTGAAGAAGTCCTAGTTGGACGAAACGTCAGAAATAAAACTTCAACGGATTCTTGGTGTTTAAACTCACCACCCTACCACTCATTCTGTCTTCACACCTCATACATATATATATATACATATATATATATATGTATATATATATATATATATTTAGTAGGCTGTGCTATATATCACACAGGTGATATGTATCATATGTATTCAGATAGATTATTTGTGCTTTGTTTTATCCAATAAAAACACGTGTTAGTGTGTGCCTTTGTGTTTCTTTTCTCTCACGTCCATTCTCAATAATACCGAGTATATACCAGATTTGTAGCCCCCCTGACATATATATATATATATATATATATATATATATATATATATATGTATATGCATATATTTACGGTCCCTGGAACTCTTTACTCCGTGTTACATTAGATCAATGTGAATATATATTTTGGTATGAAGTGTATATCTGTATATGCTAATTCCCTTACAAATCGATATATTACAATAAGGAAAAATCCATTGATGCGGCTGAAAACAAAGAGATATTAGTTCTCATATGATATGGGTCAGAATGAATTGACCAAAATAGCAAAACCATACATCATCCAAGAAAGGATTTCAAAGATGAAGTATGCCGACAGGAGACCTTTTGGTCCAAAACTAGGTCGGATGCGAAAAAATAGTAATGAATTAATAAATAGATAAACAAATAAATAGATAAATAAATATATAAATAAAATTACAATAATATAAATAATAATCAATACAATAAATATATAAACTCATAGGTATACTTAATAAACGAACAGGTAAATAGTAAAGAACAATAAATTGACATATAACTAATAATGAATATGAATCAACCAAATAACAATAAACAAACAGACAAAGGATAACAAAACAAATGAACAAATAACAAAAAAATGAATGACGGTCATTACAGCATCTTGCTTAGGCGTCTATCGTTCATCATCTCACCTTGAGTATTCTGATCTCACGAAGGGTGATAACACAAATGACACTCATTACAGCATCTTGCTTAGGTGTCTATTGTTCATCTCACCTTGAGCATTCTGATCTCACGAAGGGCGATCTTCTTGATCAGTGGATCATCCTCGGACTCGACAAACTTCTTGATGGCCACCAGCGTGCCCGTCTCCTTGTTACGACATTTGTAGACGACTCCGTAGGAGCCCTCGCCGATCTTGCTAAGCTTCTCGTACTTGTCCATCAGACGTGACGGCACACGGGCACGCCTGGGAAGAGATGGAACGTTTGTAAACAGAGTCAAAACGTTTACGGAAACCTAACACCCTCTCCAACATATACTTAGTATTCCTTCTATCGTTAATATGTGAAAAAAAATTCTCAGACGATAACACAATACAGTACATATTCATGTCCTCTAGCATTGACGAATCACCAGCATTTCCTTTAATGTTGGCATAAGCATAACATTCTCTATGATTCCCTTACTCTCATAATATGTGAACAGAATTTTCCAAGACGATAGTATAAAACAGAACAAATCCATGTCCTCTAACAATGACATATAGCCAGCATTTTCTGCAATGGTGGCATATGCATAACATTCTCTATGATTTCCTTACTCTCATAATATGTAGACAGGATTTTCCCAGACGATAGCATAAAACAGAGCAAATCCATGTCCTCTAACAATGACATATGACCAGCATTTCCTTTAATGTTGGCAAAAGCATAACATTCTCTATGATTTCCTTACTCTCATAGTTTACCACGCAATAATCACTGTGACAGGGACTAGGAAATGCAATTAAACAGCTACAAGACGGACCCTAACCTGAAAAGGGTATAGATCATCGATCCTGACCATAGTTAAGGGGAGATTTCTCCACCATAGCTGAAAAAGCCACAAATTTTGGTCAGTGTGCTCAAATAGCCAGACCAAGTAATAATCATATACAGTACATATACACATACATGTACATATACATATACATATACATATACATATACATATACATATACATATACATATACGCAAATGAAATATATTATATTTTCCTAGTGTTTTATCTGCATACTAAAATCACGCGTTCAAGTGATTTCTCCTGCACATATACATATATGTATATACATATACATATACATATACATATACATATACATATACATATACATATATGATACATGTACATATACATATACGTATACATATACATATACATATATACATATACATATACATACACATACACATATACATATACATATACATATACATATACATATACATACACATACACATATACATATACATATACATATACATATACATATACCGGTACATATACATATGCATATACATATACATATATACATATTCACTCTCTAATCTATCATACCAAGTCTCAAATTGAATGAGTTAGTGTTAGTGTTAGTGTTAGTGTTAGTGTGTGTGTGTGTGTGTGTATATGTGTGTGCGTGTGTGTGCGTGCGTGTGCGTGTGTGTGTGTGTGTGTGTGTGTATGTATTCACCTTGGTCTTTGGATCACGTGTTTGACTCGTGATCGACAGCTATTTCCCCCCCAGCAGAGAGCTCAGAGCTTGTATGACCGATCTATGGGTAATGCTATGACCTTGGACACACACACACCCCGAACTTCCTGCCCACGAGAGTCAGAGTAACGACCCGAAGCGCAGCGATACCGAAATAATTTCGGCCCTGGGCAGGATTCGAACTAGGTGCTGATGCACCTCCGTGCTGACAGACCAGTACTCTATCAACCGCGCCACCGAGTCGTGTGTTCGAACCCGGACCTCCGTAGTGGCAGGCCAGAGCTCTAACCACAGCGCCATGAGAGGTGTGTGTGTGTGTGTGTGTGTGTGTGTGTGTGTGTGTGTGTGTGTGTGTGTGTGTGTGTGTGTGTGCGTGTGTGTGTGTGTGTGCCCGTGTATGCATGTGTGTATGCGTGCGGACAAATGAGCGAGCGGACAATCAAAATACCACCAATTAGTGCACGGATATCCCCGAACTCCGTGCAGAACATGGACGGCCGCACGAGTTGTCTTGCGGTGAGACGAGGACTCTTGGGCAGGGTGTTGTGGGTTGCTATCGCTACCACCGGTCTTGTTTTTAACGGTTACCCGTGAGCCGGGAGGAGAGCTGGAGGGGGCCAAGTGCAAACGCGTTTGCGGCAGACGGTCCGCGTGTCACCAGATGAACATTTTCCGGGAATGAACACCCACAAACGCCGGCACTGCTAAAACTGTTATATTCAGTCGCTAGCACACCGATTCAACACACTGATATACCAATAATGTCTTTGATAGTGCAGGTTACGTCTGGTCTGTTGCTGACATGTAGTATAATTACGTGGTCATAACGGCATACTGCCTTGTATCCAAACTACATTTTTTTATAATCAACAAATCCACTTAATTCAATGGTGATCTCAGAAAAAACGTTGATATTGATGGACCAAAATTTCTCTTTGTTTCACGCCACCCACAGTTGAATGAAATCATCTAGTATTAGCCAGAAAAAATCTATAATAAACAGCAAACCATTAAAGCTCATGGGGGATCTGCGTGTACAACTATCATTCAAATCACCAAGCATTGTTGTCGTAGGACCATTTGTCTGTGTACCTACTTGGTTACGAGTCTATTCACAATGTTATGTCGTGCATGTTCATGCCTTAACACGGGGCTAGTTTAGTAGCTACTAGTGCTAGTAACTTGTAAACTAGCCCTCTTCTTGCCCAGTGTTAACGGATAGTATGTAAACTAGCCTCCAAACTATCTTAGTGTCAACACTTTACAAAAGATTACAAAGGAGGAGCATTCCTACAGGGGACCTTTTGGTCCATAACTAGGTCGGATGCGAAAAAATTATGATAATGATAAATAAATAAATAAAGACTATAATAATACAAATAATAATAAATTAGATAAATAAGTAAATGCATAGGTATAGTAAAATCATAAACAAACATGTAAATAGTAAATAATGAATTGAGAGATAACTAATAATAAATGAAAAGCAAGCAAATAATAATAAAAAACAGACAAATAATAGCAAACAAATAAACAAATAATATAAAATAAACGTCAGGCATTACAGTATCTTGTTTAGGTGTTTATCTAAACAAACCTTAAAGTTTCGAGCTGAACTATATTGTACTGCCTCTGCAGGAAGTTTATTCCATTCATTAACTACATGGTTGGCAAAGTTGTTTCTACCTACTTCCAAATTATATATATATATTTCCTGACAGTTTGAGACCATTATTTCTTGTCTGATTCTCATTCAGTAAGTTAACTTGCAGCTAAAACAAGGCTTTAGCTAGAATGAGTCCCTACGCAGACTCACTATCTACAAATAGTGTTTAATATAATGTTGACTGCAACCAGTTCCACTATTCCTTGGACCAGTATCGAGCTAAAGAGATGAAGTCATACAAGGGAAGAAAAGATTTAAGAATAACAATAGAAAAGAGGAATAGTACCATTTTGAAATTATCAGGATCATTTCAGAATGGAGACTGATCTCCAATTGTGTAAAAAAAGCTGCATAGTTCTGGTCCGTAGGGGTGACTGAACGAAACGTCTGCACTCAATAACAGGTACAAAGCCGCCCAGAGAGGGTAAAGTTTTGATTCACGAATACTCAGGTTGGTGAACCTTCACGAAATTTTGGGAGAAACTGTTCGTAAACCTGTTGAAAGGGTAGATATGTTATTATCGATGGCACGTTTGTTAAGACTTTGTTAGCTAACATACGAACAGCCTTAGGATGAAATACCATAACGTTGTATCTGCCATTAAAAAAAATATATTTGTGTGTGTGTGTGTGTGTGTGTGTGTGTGTGTGTGTGTGTGTGTGTGTGTGTGTGTGTGTGTGTGTGTGTGTGTCTGTCTGTCTGTCTATTGTCTGCCTGTTTGTCTGTCTGTCTGTCTGTCTGTCTATCTGTCTGTCTGTCTGTCTATGTGTCTGCCGGTCTGTCTGTCTGTTTGTGTGTGTGTGTGTGTGTGTGTGTGTGTGTGTGTGTGTGTGTGTGTGTGTGTGTGTGTGTGTGTGTGTGTGTGTGTGTGTGTGTGTGTGTGTGTGTGTGTGTGTGTCTGTCTGTCTGTCTGTCTGCCTGCCTGTCTGTCTGTCTGTCTGTCTGTCTGTCTGTCTGTTTGTCTGTCTGTCTGTCTGTCTGTCTGTTTGTCTGGTCGATCACAGCAACAGCACCGACTCAGGATTGATGCAGTCAAGCTAACGTCAAAGCTAGGCGAATACAGCCCGCCGTTATAAAGATGGTTTCAGATGATAAACATCTTCGTAAGGTTGAAATATTCAACCATCTCTCTTATTATAGTATGTGTTCCTGTCGATATGTTTTGTACCAAACTCTACTATAGTCACGGGACATATTTTTTATTTTTGGTTAATTTCATCGTCTAGGCTATTATAATGAATGATGCATCGGTAAGGATGATTATATTTTTTATATCCCTCGGACCTTACACACATGAGTGAAAGATATGAAGAGAACTAGGTAGGCAGTGGTGAGGTGATTCTCAATGAAATGTACCTTAACATCCTCAACGATTCCCCTGATAAACCTCTTCTTACTCTTCTTCAATAATGATATAGTTTAACGTCACACACTCCCCCTTATCGAGAGGCTAGGATGGTGCCCCTCACAGAGGGCCTTGTAGCGTGGAACTTAATGAACCATGCCCTTGGTTCAACTTCGCTGGTGGCAGGATTCGAACCGCCCTCACCTCGGCCTTCGCCGCAAATAACGACGCCCTAACCCACTCAGCCAGCGAGCTTCTACGCTTCTTCAAGACGTGACTAATCTAACGATATAAATTCCCCAGCCATTTGGGTAGTAAGTCTCATATCTTTATTCTCTACTATCTCACATAATGAGTTAAACACCATATGAGGACGGAGCCTTTATTTGTACGACGTTTCGCTTATTACAGCTTTTTTCTGGTACACCTCATGTGGTGTTTAACTCGTCAGTCTTGTCGGCAACTGCTACTTTCATGATTTCACACAATACCATGACATTACTCCTTGACCTTGGGCGTTCTCTAGCAAGACCCTTGAAAACTCTTGATTTCACGTTTGAAAATATTCCAGAATTTTTCAAGATCTTCAAGAGTGCTAATCACTTTGAATTAATTGAAAATTACTACAGCATACTGTTTAGGACATGTATCATCCCTGAGCTTCACATGAAATCCTGAGATATTCCTCGGAAATTTTCAGGATTTCACAGTTAAAAACACATGAGAATGGTTGGTCCTAAGGAACTAACTCACAATCCTGTAAACTCTGCAGATCTGTAGGATCCTTCGTCGAGTACTAACAACCATGTGAGCGATCTTCTTTGCCATATATCCGGCATTGCCCTATCAAGTCCATCGATATTGGTTTTTGCCATTGGTACCAGCAAACATAAACACCATGTAAGGACGGAGCCTGTATTAGTTCGCCGTTTTGCTTGTGACAGCTTTTTCGAAAAAATGTAACAAGTTAAGGTCGCACTAATAAATACTCCGTCATCACTTGTGGTGTTTATTTCGATACACTTGTAGTGGTAGTATTGAAACTTCCTTGTATATTAGACAAGCGTACTTGTAGTATTGTGTATTTATTATTGAATATTGATTTTATTATTGTCATTGTATATTTATTTGCACCTTTTTGTAGGAGAACCAAGACGAACTGTACTTGTAGTATTGTATATTTATTATTGTATATTTGATTTTATTAATGTCATTGTATATTCATTTGTACCTTTTTGTAGGAGAACCAAGACAAATTGTGTATGTTTTACCGGGCAAAGTAAGTTTGGCTTCGGTTAGTCTTGGTCTCCTCTCCAACGTGAGAGTACGTATTGTCTTGTAATGCTGTACAATTACTAATTGATTCATACTGTGTTTCATTAGCCAACCCTATTTCATTGTCGGTAACTCTCACTTTCCTAAATACCAGCAAACAGCAATCCTCAATCTTCTGATTTTTTTTTCTAAGTCCAGGCGAACAAAGCTGTACAGACCCACAGGAACCAACATATACTGTACATCATTGTCACCTCTGTTGGTGCTATTAACCGCAATGAAATCACCCAAAACAATAAATCTGTCAGCTCTTTGGCAGTTGACAATTACAGGGTCAGCCTTGGGAAACGATATTTCCTCTTCAAGTTCATAAACCTCAGTAACAACATATTACAAGAAAAAGATGGGGCACAATGTGCGCCTCAGCCATACCGTTCATCAACCAGATTAATCATTGTAATGGTAGGCTATAGTCAGTCAGGTATGACCATAGTTTCTCCTCCCTCTCCGATGTATCATAGATTTAATAAAAGTGCTCTGCTACAACAAGAATAAAAAGGAAAATATCACCCGGTATAAAGAGGTTGAATAGTACAGACTAACTATTGCTACCAATAGGTGCTACGGAGGAGAGGTGAATGAAGCAGTAGACTGACACTTCACTCGCTCACTCACTCCTACGAGGTGGGAAGTGAAAAATCCTTGGTAGGGTAAACCATGTTACTTGCAGCAAGTTTTTTTTTTTTTTTTTTTTTTTTTTTTTTTTTTTTTTTTTTTTTTTTTTTTTTTTTTTTTTTTTTTTTTTTTTTTATTTATTTATTTATTTATTATTTTTTTTTTTTTTAGGCCCATGGTTAGGTCGACTCCGCGTCTGGCAAGGGCTGACGGGAACCAATGCGACATAGCCCGTATCGTTTCCCGGGAATCGAACTCACAACCACCTGCTCGAGAGTTTGACACGTTATCCACTGATAGTAGTTAAGTGATATATCCTATTACTCCTTTTGCTTGCCAAAAGGTATCACGGAGGTGGATGAAATACCCAACAACAATTAGAAATAAAAAAAGTTATACCCGGTAAAATGACCTCCATTCAATCATAATTCACATTACATAATTATCCTCCTCAATGACCTCAGCAGCCTGACCTCATTTCTCACACACACCCTCCCCTTACCAACACCTTGGTCTTTTGGGTCAACCAGCACACTGGTAAACTTCATTTATGCAACCATTTCTCCTTTAGTTTCTACTGTTATGTACGCCGTACACGTGAAAGAAAACACAAAGCTGGCTTCAGTACCATTCCATTTTTTTTTTTAATCTATTGTAATAATTTTTTTTTTCGTTTTATCTTCTATTTTTCTGGCTGCTAGCTTTTGTGGAAAGCCTTTCATCGACTTGAATTTTACCTCCTGCTGATCTTTTCACATCTCAGTGCGATCTCAAAATAGAGAAAAAAATGCCCAAAAGATTTAATTGTTAACATTTATACAATTAGGCCATTTAGGATACACGTTTTGTTGGGGTCTGGAGCAATGAGAACTTTGTTTAGCTTCCATAAAGTTGTCTGGCCATCTATGATAAGAGTGTGAAAGTTGGTATTCGGGGAATCTACAAGTTCCCCAGCACTCACTGTGTTACTTCATACGTCTTTCGATCCAGTGGTGGGACATTGTTACTTGGTATGAAGACGGGAAAAAAAAAAGTCTGAAACATGTCTGGTGACACTTATATCTGTTGGGCATCCCCAGATTTTATTTCTTCTTCTTCTTTTTCTCCTTCTTCTTCTTCTTCTTCTTCTTCTTCTTCTTCTTCTCCTTCCTATTCTTCTTCTTCTTCTTCTTCTTCTTCTTCTTCTTCTCCTTCTTCCTATTCTTCTTCTTCTTCTCCTTCTTCCTATTCTTCTTCTTCTTCTCCATCTTCCTATTCTTCTTCTTCTTCTTCTTCTTCTTCTTCTTCTTCTTCTTCTTCTTCTTCTTCTTCTTCTTCTTCTTCTTCTTTCTTTTTCTTCTTCTTCTTCTTCTTCTTCTTCTTCTTCTTCTTCTTCTTCTTCTTCTTCTTCTTCTTCTTCTTCTTCTTTTTTCTTTTTTCTTCTTCTTCTTCTTCTTCTTCTTCTTCTTCTTCTTCTTCTTCTTCTTTTTTTCTTCTTCTTCTTCTTCTTCTTCTTCTTCTTCTTCTTCTTCTTCTTCTTCTTCTTCTTCTTTTATTTTTTAAGAACCAAAAGACGAGGTAGTTCTGTTGAAAATCCCTGATATCAGTAATATATACCTTGACGACATATTCTAAAGGACCAACAGCGACGAAACCATGTCTCTCTTTTGGGTCAATGTCTACGTTAAAGTGATCAAGAACGGTAGTTACCACGATACAAGAGATTCTCACTCAAAATCTATTATACATTAACCCATTCAACTCCGATGACAAGATGTCTTGTCATTTGGTCAAATAAAACAAAAAATCATAAAACACCAAAATGTTTGATCAAACACCAGAAAAATATGACGTCAGTCCTCGCTTCGCTCGCAGCGAAGCGAGGACTGACGTCATATTTTTCTGGTGTTTGATCAAACATTTTGGTGTTTTATGATTTTTTGTTTTATTTGACCAAATGACAAGACATCTTGTCATCGGAGTTCAATGGGTTAAGAAAGTACTTACAACCAGTCCCATCTTAAACCTAACTCACGATGAACTTTGTTGGTCCTTCCAGGTTCTAGTAAATAAAGGATAACCAAATCTCCTTGTTAAGAGCTATAAAGGACATAATCAAACTTCTGGTATTACGATCACATCCCAAACACCGACGACACGAAATACTCTTACAAAACGCTTTTTCCAAAATCCTTAAGAAACCTCTCAATGAAACCAACAAATATAATGAAAAAAACACTATCCAACAGAATGTCAATCAGGTTTCTGACGATAAGTCCATAGACTTTATAGCTGTATCAGTCGAAAAAAGAAAAATATTGTCCTGAAGAACAATATCCCTGCTCTCCTTCAGCCTCTACGCAGGAGGTACGTTGTGTACCAGGACGAGAACTGTGGGCATTGATCTTGTATAGCAATGACGACCTCCTCTTGCCATTGGTCGCCTCACATGACACTTACAAACAGGATCAATAAAGATCCATTATCTGAAGGAACACGGATCGTCTCTCACTAGATAACGATTAGAAAAGGGGAACTTATTCTAGTCCAGGACAATTGTGTTTGTCGTCTACCACTACTTAGATCAATTTCTTTTAAATGTTTTTTTGTTTTCAAAAAGAATACTGACTTCGAACTTCCGTCCCCAAGTAGAAAGATGTCGGTTGCGTACTTATCACCCCTTCTACCCAGAGCATCACATTTTGTTCGACCCAGTTTGAGAGAGAGAAAAGGAGAGAGAGAGAGAGAGAGAGAGAGAGAGAGAGAGAGAGAGAGAGAGAGAGAGAGAGAGAGAGAGAGAGAGAGAGAGAGAGAGAGAGAGAGAGAGAGAGAGAGAGAGAGAGTATAGGTAAGTATTACAGATATATAAACATTCATCTATACGCAGTCCTCTATTAACAAACAAAACTGTAACCACTTCTACATATATCTACTTGTAACCTCATACACAAACTTACGCCTGTGAGCATATAGACGTTTCATAAAGTTATACGAGAGCGAAATACAACCAGAAGTCTAATCTAATCCCTCACTTGGTCGATACAAGTTGCACAAAAAACGAAGCATTGTGTCGTCGACTTTCTTGATTGGCAGCTAATGTAGGTCTTTGGAACTACGCCTAAGATCAATACTATGCTACACACATTTCTTTTCTTTTTTAATTTATTCATTTATCTGTTTTATATCTATTGATTTGTCTGTTTATGTGTACGTTAATATGTTTACTTATGTTTATCTATTTATTTTTTTACTTATCAATTAATCTATTAATCTATTGATTGATTAATTGATAACATTATTTATTCACTTAGCTATTCATTGATTTACATATACTCGTTTATTTATTCAAATATTTATTAATTTGTATTTATCTATTTAATTATTTACTTATCTACTTATTCATTAATTTATTTATTTACATAATTAATTCTTTTATTTTTTCACTTATTTCTCATTTATGCGTTTTTTTAAGTCATCTATTTGTCCTCATGCATATGACCTCGTTCCAGACCGTAAAGTCTCCTGTTAGTACGTTGTAATCCATAATAATATCCAGCCGCTTTCGCACGCATGGGTAGACAAAGCTGCAAGCAAATGGGTTCCAGTACAACATCGGCCTTGCCCGTCTCTGATTTATTTTCTCTGCGACGCTGGGAGGAGTCACAGACACCAAACAAAGCGTGGACAAACAGTGGCGACCCCGGTCTTCGTTAAGGTTATGTCAACTCATCCACGCCGTCCGCTGATTTATGAGCTAACGACGTCAGACATGAAATCGTTGTCAGTTTGGTGCTAATGTTCACACAACAACTTTGTACTTCATTGTACCAACTTTAACAGACATGAAATCGTTGTCAGTTTGGTGCTAATGTTTACACAGCAACTTTGTACTTCATTGTACTAACTTTAACAGACATGAAATCGTTGTCAGTTTGATGCTAATGTTCACACAGCAACTTGTACTTCATTGTACCAACTTTAACAGACATGAAATCATTGTCAGTTTGATGCTAATGTTCACACAGCAACTTTGTACTTCATTGTACCAACTTTAACAGACATGAAATCGTTGCTAGTTTGATGCTAATGTTCACACAGCAACTTTGTACTTCATTGTACCAGCTTTAACAGACATGAAATCGTTGTCAGTTTGGTGCTAAAGTTCAGACAGCAACTTTGTACTTCATTGTACCAACTTTAACAGACATGAAATCGTTGCCAGTTTGGTGCTAATGTTCACACAGCAACTTTGTACTTTATTGTACCAACTTTAACAGACATGAAATCGTTGTCAGTTTGATGGTAATGTTCACACAGCAGCTTTGTACTTCATTGTACTAACTTTAACAGACATGAAATCGTTGTCAGTTTGATGCTAATGTTCACACAGCAACTTTGTACTTCATTGTACCAACTTTAACAGATATGAAATCGTTGTCAGTTTGATGCTAATGTTCAGACAGCAACTTTGTACTTCATTGTACCAACTTTAACAGACATGAAATCGTTGCCAGTTTGATGCTAATGTTCACACAGCAACTTTGTACTTCATTGTACCAACTTTAACAGACATGAAATCGTTGTCAGTTTGGTGCCGATGTTCACACAGCAACTTTGTACCTCATTGTACCAAATTTAATACTACATTGATTAACCTGATGGATAGCGTCGTCACTTTTTAGCGTTTTTTTTTTTTGTCAATACCAGATAAATTTTGTTTACTAATCCTCATTCTTCCCAACTTTAATACTACATTGATTAACCTGGGGAATAGTGTAGTCACATTTTAGCGTTTTTTTTTTGTCAATACTAATTAAATTTTGCTTACTAATCCTCATTCTTCAGAGGATTAAAAGCAAATTGTAGATAAATACATTGAAAAAGTGTTGTATTTAAAAATCCTACTCTACTTTATTTCAGTAAAAGCAATATTTAAGGTAGAAAACAGTAGTAGAAGAGGTAAGATTGTTAAAGTTAGTGTTAAAAGACAAAGCAAACAAAAGTGCTTTCTAAAGTTGAAAGAAGTGTAATAAAACACAATTAAGTATCATTCAATGCTTATGGTGGAAAGATTTTCTGTTTTCCTGCTGAATTCGAAAGTATTTTTACCAGGAATATATATGTATATATATTTTTTCCAGTGTCTCTAAAATTGCAAGGAAATGGAAAATGGAATTACTTTGACAACGAAAATACATTGTTAAGAGGTGGAAGAAACATTGTTAAATGAGGTCGTCTACAATGTGATCTGAACTATCATTCATATTTATGAACCGACCTGAACTCAGCTCCATTGTCAGTTACCAGTAATTTGAAGTCCAACGCTTTATAAATGCCTCTATCTCTGCTATGTCACTCCTGATATTTCTCTATTTCATATCTATACCCTCTATCTGTTTTCCAGTCAGTCAAACACTTGAGCCCCAGTCATAATGTCACGAATTTAATAAACTGCAGGTCGACTTCGCCTAACGGTCTAACTTTTCGTCGAACGTGGTTCGACAGACACGTGTTTAAAGTGATGTGTGAACATGTGAACGGGATATTTGGGGTTTAACCAACGTGTTCGACAACCAAATACCCCGTTCACACGTTCACACATCACTTTAGACACGTGTCTGTGTGTAAACCCCGTCTAAGTCTACAATTCAACAATGTGTCTACTATTCGTATAGCTTTAACTTCTCTTAGTTCGACATTCAGCTTCACAACATATGACGCGAAGATGATTTGACATTTGAAGATTCGAAAAATAAGGAAATGTAAACCAAGTCGTTTCTGCCCAAACTCACTCACTCGAGGCGTGATAGTGTGACCGGGGATTTACTACCTTTGATACTTTCTGCTCTGGATACTTGCCCATTTCCAATTTTGTCCACTTATCTTCTCTATAATATTTTATCCAAATCAGCTCTCTTACCAAGGATTCCCTCTCCCTGTCCTTCAGTATTATCCCTAGCAGTGAATTTTTTACTTCCCTCCTTGCGCTACATAGCTTAGTATTTATTGATTTCTTTATTTCTTAATTATTAAATCCATATATAATTGCTGTCTTTATATACTGACTGTAAATTATGTTTTATAGACACACAGGTAAGAAAACTTTCGTGATGTTTCTATATTGACATACCCCACTGCAATAAGACTTTTTATATAATTTTCTTTATTCTTGGGTGCACAAATTTAGCACTAACTTCTACAACACGGTTACGCCTTATGTAAATATCGTTACTGATGAGGATAAGCAATGTTATCCAATGAAGAAAGTCTTGATAATCTGAGATCTACGTCACGTCAAAGTATTCTCTCCTTGAGTACATATCATTCGCCTGTGTTTTGTCAGAAGGAAACTAACAAAGTACTCGCCATCTGTATTGAAGGAGGTCGTCTCAACTCTGCAGGAACACTCCCGGCATTGATTTGGTCACGCTAGGCGCATTTGTCTTTGAATAAGTGGTCAAGCCTTGCTTATTATCACCTGACTATGACGTCATTAATACTAGAGCAACGTGGAAATGTGAATTACTTCTGACTAAGGTAAGCACAGAGTCTGCAATGAAATGTGTTGATCTTTTACTTGTGTTCAGTGACAAAGCTTGGCCTTGCTGCCGAGTTCTCAAAGAACTCAAAAAACTGATTCTCTCCTTTTCTCTCTGTCACTCTTTTTATCTAGTTATCCATCTCTATTTATTCTACATTAGTTTAATTTCCTATTCAAACATTTTTCTTATGTTCCCAGTCGTATATCTCTAATCAAGACTCATAAAACCCATAAAACTGATTCTCTCTTTTTTCTCCGTATCTTTCTCTCTCTGTATATATATTTATTTCTATTTGTTTTGAATTTGTATATTTGATAATTTTTTATAATTCAAGTATTTTTCCTAAGTCCCCAGTATCTCTGCTCAAGACTGAGACTCCTGTGATCTTTGTTTTTATATCAATCAAGTGTAGAATAAAAAGTACAAGTCTCTTAGTTTCATTTACCTAATCTTAGGTAATGTATTAAACATATTAGAAGGTGAAAATGCAAAGCTTTAAAGTAAGTGAAACGTTAGTTATGTGTTCAATAAAAAAAATTATATGTAGAACCTTTACTTATCGTCGTTGTCATACCTGAATAGAATCACCAGTGACGGTGATGTCGATCAAATCAGATATGACAACAACGATAAGTCCAACAAGGAAACGTACCAGCCTAACCACTAGCTACAAGTTGTCCTGGTTCTCTATAAAAATAAGTACGAACGGCAATTAGCAGTTGACTTAGTTCCTCGGGAACTAGATTAACCTCCAGGTTGGAGAAATTTATAAGGTCGATAGCACAGTCGGTAAGGCGATGGCGCCGTGATTTCACGAGCCCGGTTCGAATCTGGGGACGACAGTCGGAATTATTTGATTGACATCACCGTCACTGGTGATTTTATTCATATATATATATATATATAAATATATATAATATATATATATATATATATATATACCCTAGCAATATGGAAAGGTAAACATGGATATGAATACTAATACATAAATCCAT
>NC_134784.1:18701896-18709396 GCF_046742065.1 Oratosquilla oratoria
AGGGTAGGGTAGGGTAGGGTAGGGTAGGGTAGGGTAGGGTAGGGTAGGGTACGGAAGGGTAAGGTAGAGTAGGGTAGGGTTAAGGCAGCGTTGGGTAGGGTAGGGTGTGGTACGAGAGCGTAGAAGATGAACATTAATGGGAGAGAAGGATGTGAGGCGTTGGTTGGTCATGTTATGGATGGAAGAAGTTGAGATAGATTAGAGAAGTACAAGAAAAAGCTTCAGAACTGGAGCATCTGGGCAACCGGAGAGGAGAGGGTTGAGGAGTGAGGAGGAGGGAAGAGGGAGGAGGAGGGAGGAAGAGGAGGGAGTAGGGAGGATGGAGGAGGGAGGAGAGAGTAGGGGGAGGAGAAGGGAGAAGGGAGGAGGGAGGAGAGAGGTGGGAGGAGGAGGAGGAAGGAGGGAGGAGGAAGAGGAGGGGGGGTTAGGAGGAGGGAGGAGAGAGGAGGGAGGAGGGAGGAGAGAGGAGGGAGGAGGAAGGAGGGAGGAGGAGGAGGGAGGAGGGAGGAGGGAGAGGGAGGACGAATGGCATAGGTAAGAGAGAAGGAGAGAGGAATTGGAGGAAGGGAATGGAGGGATGGAGGAAGGAAAGAGGAGAGAGAGGGAGGGGAAGAGGAGGTAGAGGGAGGGGGAGAGGTGAATGGAAGGGGAAAGAAGGGGAGGGTAGAGAAGAAAATTAGGTAAAGGGAAGGAAAAGGGAAAGGAGGAGGAGGAGGAGGAGGAGGAGGAGGAGGAGGAGGAGGAGGAGGAGGAGGAGGAGGAGGAGGAGGAGGAGGAGGAGGAGGAAGTGGTACAGAGGGGAAGGGTGGGAAAAGAGAGAAGAGAGGTTGGGAAGAGGAAGGTAAAATGAGGAAGAGAGGTGAACAGAGAGGAGAGGGGTAGAGAGGAGAGAAGGAAGTAGGGGAAAAGTGAGGAGAGAGGGAGGGGGAGGGTAGGGGGAGAGGGAGGGAGAGGGAGAGGGTAGGGGGAGAGGGAGGGAGAGGGTAGGGGAAGGGGAGGGGAAGTGAGGGGAAGGGGAGGGGAGAGGAGGGGGAAGGTGATGTAGGAGAGAGACTGAGTCAAAATTATCGGGGACGATTTTGGGTGAAGTTCATTGCAACAATTATTAATGCAAGTTATAACTATTTGTAATCCATAACGAATTTGGACGTAGAAAATATAAGAAAGTAAGATAGAATAAAATAGAATTAAATCAAATAGATTTAATTAGGAGAAAAGAAAACAAATGAAACAAAATTTAATCAAATAGTTAATCAAAATAAAATTGAATATAGAAATAAATATAATCATATGTATATAATAGAATATAATGAAACAAAGTAAAATAACCAAAAATAAAATAAAACTAGATAGAATGAATAAGTAAAGATTAAATGAAAAAAAAAATGAACAACGAAATAAAGCAAACGAAATAGAACAATCAGTGTATAAATGTATCTGTTATGACTCGCACACTATTTTCTTAGCAATTGTCACTCCCCTTGTCCCTGCGTGCGTGTGTGTGTATATATACAACCATCCAGCAATATAAGATCCCACACTGCAGCAATCATAAAATGCATTTGAATCATGATAATTTCATGGTATTAGTCTGCGTACTGCTATGATTATATAATAGATAATGACACGAAACGGGCGTGATGTATTAAAATATACAAGAAAAATTCACTATATTATTCAACACATCGAGAGGTAGATGTAGAAATGTTACATATGAGAAGACAATCTAAAAAAATAGAATCTTACGCCAATAAGCATGTAGCTGCGGCCGAAGCCGTCATGTTTGCTTTATGTGTTTGCGAAGGTACTACTGGGAATTAGAGAGAAGTTGGGGGAGAAATCCAATCGGGCTGCGTCAAAATATCATTCATATATAACCACTCCCTATCTCCCTATTCCCATCTCCTCCTCCTTGCATCTATGAGTATACACAGCCATTCCCCACTTAACCCTATCTCCCACCATCTCCTTTCATTGCTCGACAGAAGCTCCTCTTTATTTCCACCCATCCATCTCATCCTCGGTCGTTCCCTCAATTTCACTCACCCCACCTCTATCTTCCACATCTCTTTTGCTAATATTTCTTCACTCATTCTTTCCATGTGTCTAAACCATCCCAATACTCTTTCATCAGTCCTATCTGCCATGACGTTTACCACCCCAGCTCTCCTCCTCACCTCCTCATTTTTCACTCTATCCAATCTCGTAACCCTACCACACTTCTGAGACATTTCATCTCAAACAATTTTAAACTTTTCCTCTCTGCCTCTGTCAAATTCCATGCCTCTGTCCCATACAATACTGTCAGTACAATCACTCCTTCATGTATTCTCTTCCATTCATTCCCAAATGCCTACTTCACATGAGACTTTTTCATCCCCCAAGGTATCTACTTGGCTCTCAGTCGTCATTTTAATTCTCTTCCTGCCACATGCAACCCCAAATACCTAAAGCTATCCACTTTCTCCAGCCTCTCTCCTTTAAGACTTACTTCTAACTCGCAGCCATCTCCTTTTACAACCAAAGAACTGTCATTGAGATAAATAATAAAGTCGGGCAGCTCTTAATACCGCAGAAGGTAATCAAAAGAACTATGGTGATATTAGGAAAGTGTAGTGGAAGTCAAAATAACAAAAAAAAAAAAGAAAAAGAAAAGTACCACATATCATAAGAACATAAGAACATAAGAATAAAGGAGATTGAAAGAGACCATAAGGCCTACACTAGGCAGCTCCGTATCCATCACCACCTGTCATCCCCATCCATAAAGTTGTCTAATCGTTTTTTAAAACAATTGATAGTTTCAGCGCTTACTACATGGTTACTAAGTTTATTCCATTCATCGACCACCCTATTAGTAAACCAATTCTTGCCTATTTCCTTCTTAGATCTAAATTTGTCCAGTTTATACCCATTACTGCGAGTCCTGCCCTGTTGTTTTATTATGATGACCTTATTTGCATCACCCTTCTTATAGTCTTTGATCCACTTGAACACTTCTATTATAAAAGGTTTTGAATTGTTTGGCGACCCAATAAATAAAACTATACCAGGAATAGGCATATAACCAAAAAAATATAATCTTCTGACGCTTTTCATGTTAACCATTGAAACAGACCCTTTCTTAGAACACAAAGTACTTGATGAGGATAACTGATGTACAGGTTCGTTGTATTAGTTATTTCTAGCTTTGAATTATTTTTTGCTTTTCATAGGAGAAAACTAGGAAGAGGAATCTTATTCACCATATTCCGTTTCACTTAGTTATCTTTTATTACAAGATATTCCCTTGATTATCTTGTCCCCTCCACACACACACACACACACACCACAAAGGGATAAAAAAAAAAAAAAAAAAAGAAGAAGAGAGGTAGATTCATAGAAGTGACCGATAATAGATTCAGGGGAACAAAATGAAAGAGTGGCAGCAGAAGTGGCAAAATATCCTACAATTTCTTTACAAGTAAAAGTTTTACTCTAACACGGTTAAATTGCGCGTGACTTTGGTCCGTGGAGGCGCAACAGAATCCATGCCTAAAGAAATGAATACAAGCCACGATGCAGTCAGCACCGCAGTTCGTATTACAAAGGGATTTCTTCTTGCCTCCTCTGTATTTTTCTTCAGTGGATGAAAAGGGAAGTCGACATGAAATTAAGAGGTAAGGGTACGTCATTTACCACTGTTGGGCTCCGCCTTTGAAGTGAATATTGCTGCATTGCCCCTGACCCGAAGAATGTAGCAGAGGAAATGAATGATCATTGATCCATGAGGAGCTAATATGGAAGGAGTAATGGAAAGGTTTTGCTTGGATGTGGGATGAATATAGAATACGTATATGCTCTGACTCAGATACTTCCTTTGTAATGGGGAAAACGTTTTTTGGTGTGTGTATGTATTTTGCTTTTATGGTTTCCTTCTTGTGTATGTATGGGTTTATGTGTGAGTGTGAGTGTGTGTGTGTGTGTGTGTGTGTGTGCATGCGCGCGCGCTTGTGTAACTTTACACGTGATTTTGTGTATATTGTTCGTTTTCTATGTTCTATTTTACTCTTGTTTGATTACTTTTGTCATTTTACATCCATTCGATTAGTTATACATTTTTAAGTCTTTAATATTTTTCTTTATTTCGTCTGAGTTATTTGTTTAATTTATCTATCAAATGTTGTTTATTGGTGGCTGTGTGTCATAACATCTCTCTTTTTTTGTGAGAATAGGTTTTGCTCTCTTTTCTTACTCGCTTATGCCTTTCTATAGTCATTCATGCATGTGAATATAAATACTTTGGCGAATTTGAATTTGAACACGTTAATCATACATTTTGTATTTACATCGTAGTGATATCTGTTTTAGATTTAGATTTCTTTTTAACCCATTCAACTCCGATGACAAGATGTCTTGTCATTTGGTCAAATAAAACAAAAAATCATAAAACACCAAAATGTTTGATCAAACACCAGAAAAATATGACGTCAGTCCTCGCTTCGCTGCGAGCGAAGCGAGGACTGACGTCATATTTTTCTGGTGTTTGATCAAACATTTTGGTGTTTTATGATTTTTTGTTTTATTTGACCAAATGACAAGACATCTTGTCATCGGAGTTGAATGGGTTAATAAGTTTATTCCTGTAAACTCAACATCTTGCAATATCTGACTTATTTCATAAGAATGGCCATAACTTGTGGAGTATTCCAAAATTTCACTAAATCTCACTCATTGATATTTTTAAATGTATTTTTATAGTTCCAACTTCCCTCGTTCTACCTCATTATCTTATTTTAGATCTCTCCTTTTTTTTATATATATATATATTTTTTACAGGATTTTTTCCATTAGTTTGCAATTGCCATCTTTAACTCCTGTTTTTTTTCCATGGACTTAACTTGAATATTGTGAGTGATCCCATCTCTGTTATTATTTTTTTTTATATACATCGTCCGCCAACATATGCCCTTATCTTCTTCTATTAGATCGCTTATGTCTACAAAGAACGTCTCTGGCACCAGTATTGATCCCTGTGAAACTTCGCTTGTCATCTTTTTCCACTCCGAATTCCATCCCCAAATTACTTATATTATTTTCTTCCCTTCTAAGAAGGTTTTCTGTCTTCTCGGTAATTATATTTCATTTCCATCTTCTGAGAACCTTTTCACCCATTTTAGTAATTATGTTCCGTTGCTGTCGTTCATGCTTTGTCCACACACCATCTTTCATAGCAGTATCTTAACATGCACTTTCTTCAGTTCTAAATATGTTAACTCAACCATCAGCATGTCAACACATTTTCTAGAACAACTTAAAAGATTTTAGATCTATGAACTTTATATTCAAAAGTAATTTTACTTATTTTATCATGTTAATCTATTTCTTACTCTTCATCTTCAGCAATTTCCATAATATTCTAGTCAATATGATTCTGCCAATGTCTTTTCCTGATATAAGGATGTTGATTAACAAATTTCTTTACGCTGAGGGACAGAAACCGATAAATCCCGTAATACTTAATGTCAATGACACGGGATGCTGAGTCTGCGGGGGTTATTTACGCACTGTGTCTTGTTGTCATGACAACCGATGATGCGGTTTCTTGGTTCTGCCGTCGCCCCAGGCAACCAAGCGACATGCGGCACACACAATAATGCTCTTGTGACAGAGGATGAGAATATCACGTAAGAACAGACGTGAGCTTCATGTGTACCTTTGTAATAGGAGAGGTTCCAATGTCTAATGTTTTTCATTATCATATAAAGGTTGACTGATTTTAGGGTAGACAGATCATCATACTGCTGCAGTCTTGAGCCATCTCATGTTTTCAATCATGTAAACACTATATACTATACGCATCTTTTCTTTATGTTCTTTAATTATTTAGCATATACATGCTCTGCGTGGTGGATAGGCCTTAATGTCTTTGTCGGAGTTTGAGGGTTTAGGACCATACTGCTACCATGCGTTGACACTAATAGGATTTGAACCGCCGCCCTTCCTCCTCTCCAGACGATAGAAAAAAATATTTATACGTTTTTTTTCTGTTTCTAATAAGTTTTGATGTGTTGATTTAAAACACAAGACTGAAATTTGTCTTTCACCAAGCTCTTCCATTTTTGATAATTTACAAAAAAAAAAAAATCAATAATAATGAAAAATCTAACGCTTCAGAGGAAACACTCTATAGCACAAAAAACCTTTAATTCTGATGCACAATTTTGCTCGTTGCAGATCTACAAAGCACACAAACGTAGTTTACATGTTCTGAGTACATATCCAATGACTCAAGGAGGACCTGGTCAAGGATCCTGGTAAGGAACATTTGACCTGCGAAGTTTACTTTGTTTTTACCCAGATTTATTTATTTATTTTTTATCTACGTCTTCATAACTAATAAAGACCCAACGAGCGAAACAACATACCATGAATAAGGAATTTGTTCTCATTTTGTTTTTCTTTTGGTATTTTGTTGATTTCATGAAGAAATATATATTCTGCCGAATGTCTCCTAAAGCAGTGTAGCCAGATAACCTTGTTATATTTATTGCAAGACAATGCTTATATGTCTTTGTGCTTGCCCTTGCGTTTGTGATTTGTTCAGTCTATGCTGGTGCATGTATACTTGTGTGCCCATGGTGAAATGTGGCATATAGTGGTGGGTTCTAACGGATGTCTATTGAGTGATCTAACCCTCGGTCAGTAAGGCTGATCTCACGGTCACCTGCACTAACCTCCGGAGACGACCAGGAATATTGCCAAAGCATAGCATTAACTATGAATTATCCATTATGTAGATAGAATAATGTTTCTGTATGTATGTATGTATGTATGTACGTATGTATGTATGTATGTATGTGTGTCCTTCATACTAAGTGTTCATACTCAGTTCATTATTGTACATAAATTTAGTCATAAGTAATATCTTTATAGAATAGTAAAAGATGTGGTGGCAACCGTCACACATTTTCTTCGTCGCTCCCTAAGGTGGCAAGCGACAGACTAGGTTTAACTACGCTACCGTCAAGACTATAAATAAATAAAAGAACTCAAGAAACGCCTTTATCTCGACTCCTCCAAACTAGTGTAGTCCAACAACCTAAATATTACTTGACTGATCATATATTTTCTACATTCAGTATCACAAAATGAGTATGAATATGGACATAAATGCATGTGGAAATTATTTGGAAAGACTTTCAAGAAAAGTGTGGTATGGTTTGCTTACGTGAGATGAGGTGATATGAGGTGAGGTACATTAAATTAGACGAGATTAGTTTAATTTAGGCTAGATTAGGCTAGGTCAGGGTAAATTAGGTTAGGTCAGGGTAAATTAGGTTAGGTTGTTAAGTTAGGTTAATTTAGGTTAGGTAGTTAGGTTACATTATTAGATTAGGTTGTCAGTTTAGGTTGTAAGGTTATATAATGTTAGGTTAGGTTTAGATTAGTTTAGGCTAGGCTAGGCTAGGTTAAGCTGGGTTGTGTTTATATTAGTTAGGTTAGGTTATTTGAGGTTAA
>NC_134784.1:18731896-18736896 GCF_046742065.1 Oratosquilla oratoria
ACTTTGATTGTTCTTATTAAATTATAAGTTTCTCCAAAAATCTTATTTATATGTTTCTCAGGTGACATATTATTCATAACAATGACTCCCAGGTCCCTCTCATTTTCTACTCTTTTTATTCCTTCTTCTCCCAAATTATATGATCCTGTTATTCTGTTTTTGCTTTTTCCAAATTCCATTATACTACACTTTTTTGTATTGAACTCCATCTCCCACTTCCTACTCCATTCTTGTACTTTATTTAGATCTCTCTGTAGTGATTCACAATCTTCTTCAGTTTCACTCTTTTCAGTAATTTTGCATCATCTGCAAAGAAGCTCATATAGCTTTCAATTCCTTCATCCATATCATTAATATATATAGCAAACATTATTGGGGCCAGAACTGTTCCCTGCGGGACACCGCTTATTACTTCATTCCATTTTGAGTGCTGATCTCTTATCACTACTCTCATTTTTCTTTCTTGCAAAAAGTCTTCCATCCAATTTAGCAATTTACCTTGTATTCCTCCTTCATATTCTAATTTCTTAAGCAACTTCTTATGTGGTACTTTGTCAAAAGCTTTTTTTAGGTCTAGAAATGCACAATCAGCCCATCCATCTCTTTCTTGTATTATATCTATTAGCCTTGAATAGAAACATATTAAATTGGTGACGCATGATCGTCCTTGTCTGAATCCAAATTGCCTTGGATTTAGTACGTTGTTTTTTTCCAAGTATTTTACCCATCTACTTTTGATAATTCTTTCACATATTTTTGCTATTGTACTTGTTAGAGAGACTGGTCTATAGTTGGTAGGTTCTTCTTTATTTCCTCCTTTATATATAGGTACTATATTTGCTTTTTTCCAATCTTCTGGAACTTTTCCTTCTTTTAAGGAACTGCTTATTATGCTATGTATTTTGTCTGCCAGTTCATTCCTGCATTCTTTCAGAATCCAGTTTGCTATTTCATCTGGCCCATGCGATTTTCTGACATCAAAATTACCCAAGTGTGTCAATATTTCATTCTTTGTTACTTCTATTTCTTCCATAGGGGGGACTTTTTCCTTCCACTCAATCTCTTCAGGTTGTATATTTTCCCTTGTAAACACTGATTTAAAATGTTTGTTCATAATTTCTGCCATTTCCATTTCCTCAGTGTATTCAACTCCTCCTTGTCTTAATTTCTCCAAGTCTTGTTTGTTTTTCAGTTTATTGTTTACAAATCTGTAGAATAGTTTTGGTTGATCTTTACACTTTTCTATAACATCTTTTTCATATTTTCTTTTTTCCTCTCTGCACTTTTGTACATATTCATTTCTATAACCAGTATATATTTTCCATTTTTCAGGTCTTCTGTCTTTTTTCCATCCGGTCCAGGCTTTGTCTCTTTTGTCTTTTAACTCCCTACAACTTTTGTTGTACCAGCATTTTACATATTCTTTTTCTTGTTTTTGTCTTGGGACATACTTTTCCACTCCTTCTTTGTAAATTTTTGTCAAAATATTCCATTTCTCTTCCACTGATGTTTCTTCTTTGTATATTTCTTCCCAGTTTTCTTGTTGGAAGAATTCTCTTATTTTATCAAAGTTTGTTTTTTCATACATCATTCTTCCTTTTCTATATTGTTCATTTCTTTTCATATATTTTTCTTCATTAAGTTCCAGTTCAATCAATATGTGGTCAATTTTACCTATTGGTGTTTTATATTCAATCTTGTCCACTATTCTAGGTTCAGATGTAATTATTAAGTCTAGCCTCGATGGTTCTTCTTCATTTCTATACCTAGTGTTCTCTTGTATCCATTGTGTCATTGAATGGTCAGTAATCATCTCAAGTAGAGCATTTCCCCATGAGTCATCACCACTCTTTACTGTCATTTCTTCCCAGCAGATTTCTTTGCAATTAAAGTCGCCCATCATAACTATTCTTCCTCCGTCTTCCATTATTTTAGTTAATGCTATCTTTGTGTCCTCTAACATACTTTTATGTTCACTCTCCTCCCATGAGGCTGTTTTCGGAGGCACATAATTGATCACAAATTTTCTGCTCTTCTTATCTCGGTCTTCCACTTCTATCATAATCATCTCTACTGTATTCTTTCCATATATGACACCTTTCACGTTTATATCCTTCTTAGTCAGGAACATAACTCCACCCCCTTGTTTTTTCTCTCTGTTTCTAATCCAATAATTGTATGTATCATGTCCTACACTGTTGGGTGGTAGTGGGCCTTTTAATTTTGTTTCTACAATTCCCATTATGTCCGGTTCTTTTTCTTTCAAATAATCATTCAGTTCATTCAATCCTGTTATCAATCCATCTATATTTGTGTAAGACACTCTTAGTTTTCTGCCACTTCCATTGTATTCTCTGTTTCCCTTATGTTTTTCTTTAGTATGTCGAACTGCTTTATTTTCATGTTCACTACTCTCCAATAGAATCTCTCTTTCTCTGACTCCGTTCTTTCCTCGTTTTTTGCCTTAGCTTCAATTCTTTTCTGCTTTTCTGCCTCTCTTTCCTCCTTATTCATTTCTCTTTTTATCCATACCTTTTTATATTGATCATTTGTTGCTAGTTTCCCTGTCTTGGATAGAATTTTCTCTGCCGTTGTTTGTGACCTGAATTTAATCTTAATTGGTCTGGTCTTATCTGTACTATATTTTCCGAGTCTGAATTTTTCCTCAATTTCCTTTATAATTTCTGGTTCATCTTCCTGGACTAATTTTAATAAACTGCTTACCCTTTCATTTTCCTCCTTGATTCTTGCGGTTCTATCTGGGTTATGTTTCTCTTCCATTCCTAATATAATTATACATTTCTTTTTGTCAGCTAATTCTCTTACTATATTCTCCTTCTGTCTCATCACTTTAATAACTGAGTCTTCATTATGTTCTTTCAATTGCTGTTTGACTATGTCAGTGAATGAAACCTTATTCCCTTCTTGAGTTATTCTCCAATTTTTAGCTTCTGTAGCTATTTTCTCTTTGTTTTCATTACTATTCTTCTTCAATTTCTCATTCTCCTCCTTTACATTTCCTAACTGTCTTTTTAGGTCCTCTACTTCTTCAGTTAAGTTTCTGTTAGCCTTCTCTAGTTGTTCCAACCTTTCAATTCTTTGGAAAATGGAGTCTACATTACCTAACTTACGTTCCAAGTCCTCGATCACCTTATCAACTCTCTCCTCTAGTCTTATCAGTGTCCCCCCCACCCTCTTTAAATCCCTGGAACATATTCTCGTCACTTTCTACTGTATTGCTCCTCTCTATACTTCTAATCTTTACATTTTTATTTGCCATTTCGTCATCACTGAGCTGGTCCGGTGGTCGTTTCATGTTGACCTTACGCCCGTCTGCCTGGGCCAAGTCCTCCACATCCTCATTTCCTTCCATTTCCCCAGCAATCCCTCCCCCTCTCCTCTTTCCTTACTTTCCCACTACCTCACGAGCAAATACAAAAAGGCACTTCTCTTTGCGTTGGTATCCACAATCTGCACTTTTCTTCAGAGCGTTCGTCAAGCCGTCCGTTCGTTGAAAGTGTGTGTGTGTGTGTGTGTATACACACATATACATATACATACATGTATATATATATATATATATAAATATATATATACACATATATATATATATACATATATATATATAACACACAGGAACCCACAGTCGGAGAAAGAATAAACTTCGAATAAAGAATAATCCTATATTTCGGCTATCAACTGTAGCCCTCTTCAGGAAAGTACATAAGATAGAGAACAGAGGGGGACTTATAAACTACAGTAAGAAGAGATGTGGACAGTTGACCTCACTCAGGCGCGGGGCAAACTGGGGTGGCGGAGGAGGGAGGGGGTGAGGAGAGGGGAGGATGTAACGTCCGCACTAGCTTATTTATTGCTGCGCGTGAGATTATGTCAGGTGTCCACTGCCCTTTAGAAATATTAATATTAGGGCATTCCTCAATTAATGCTGATTCGACTATTTTCCTCCTGAAACCACAGTGGGACTTGAACACTAATCTGGCCTTACCCCAGTCGAAAGAATGATTCTTATTTTTAACATGAAGAAATACAGCCGAATTTTCCTGCCCATACCTAATTGACCTTTTATGTTCTGCCAATCTAGTGTTCAAGTCTCTCCCGGTTTGACCCAAGTAAACCAAATCACAATCTTTGCAGGGCAAACAATAAACACCAGGTGACCCTGCAAAGATTGTGATTTGGTTTACTTGGGTCAAACCGGGAGAGACTTGAACACTAGATTGGCAGAACATAAAAGGTCAATTAGGTATGGGCAGGAAAATTCGGCTGTATTTCTTCATGTTAAAAATAAGAATCATTCTTTCGACTGGGGTAAGGCCAGATTAGTGTTCAAGTCCCACTGTGGTTTCAGGAGGAAAATAGTCGAATCAGCATTAATTGAGGAATGCCCTAATATTAATATTTCTAAAGGGCAGTGGACACCTGACATAATCTCACGCGCAGCAATAAATAAGCTAGTGCGGACGTTACATCCTCCCCTCTCCTCACCCCCTCCCTCCTCCGCCACCCCAGTTTGCCCCGCGCCTGAGTGAGGTCAACTGTCCACATCTCTTCTTACTGTAGTTTATAAGTCCCCCTCTGTTCTCCATCTTATGTACTTTCCTGAAGAGGGCTACAGTTGATAGCCGAAATATAGGATTATTCTTTATTCGAAGTTTATTCTTTCTCCGACTGTGGGTTCCTGTGTGTAATTTACAAATGTGCTACTACATTTCTATTAAAAAAAAAAAAAAATATATATATATATATATATATATATATGCATATGTGTGTGTGTGTGTGTGTGTGTGTGTGTGTACACACACACATATATATATACATACATTTACAGTATATATATATATATACATACATATAGAAATGCACACATATATATTTGTATATACATACATATATATATATATATATATACACGCAAATATATGTATATATATATATATATACAGTATATATATATATATATATATGTGATGCAGACATCA
>NC_134784.1:18749396-18754396 GCF_046742065.1 Oratosquilla oratoria
AATGACAATGACAATGACAATGATAATAATAATGATAATGATAATGATAATGATAATGATAATGATAATGATAATGATAATGATAATGATAATGATGACGATGACGATGACGATGACGATGACGATGACGATGACGATGATGATGGTGATGGTGATGGTGATGTTGATTGTGATGGTGACGGTGACGGTGACGGTGACGGTGACGGTGACGGTGCTGCTGCTGCTGCTGCTGATGATAATCATGATGATGATGATGGTGATGATGATGATGATGATGATGATGATGATGATGATGATGATGATGATGATGATGATGATGATGATGATGATGATGATGATGATGATGATGATGATGATAATGATAATGATGACGATGACGATGACGATGATGATGATGATGATGATGATGATGATGATGATGATGATGATGATGATGATGATGATGATGATGATGATGATGATGATGATGGTAAATAATAATGAAAATTATAATAAACCAAAATAATGATAAATAATGATAACCTCATAATAAACAAACTGTAAAATTTGCATTAATATAACAAAGACAAACGATATACTTATATACTTCCGCTATATTATGAGTCAGGCATGGATCTCAAGGAGTAGCTAGGTGTCCTGTAACTCCATAATTACAATCACATTTATCCTTTTGTGATTCAGATTCCAAGCGATTTCATTCAGAAAAGTGACTTAGAGAAATTTCGAAAGACACAGAATCACGTTGTCCAGTTCCCCGGCTGAAGAGGCTTGGCAATCGCTTGTCAGAACAAAAATCTATGAAATGATATTACAATGGAAAACGAGAAATGATTTCATCACGCAATAGAGGAGTGAATTTCGACATATTTTAAGCTTCAGTTAATCACAATTACTTTCATGCCAACAAGAATTACGTAGAAAAAAAACCCCACCAAAATTAAGTTGTTCAATGTGATAATTAAAATGAAGTTTACTAGAAAAAGCTATTAAGTCTTTAAAGAAAGTTGGTAAGCTTAACCAATAGTTTCACTAATTTTAAGAAAGCTACTTCGCTCAAATTACTTTAACAAGCTCCATCTGTATTTTCTTGCACATTTAAAGAATTTGTTCTGATTCTAGATTACTGAGATCTTATCTTAATAAGCTAGAATCACGGTTGACGCAAGATAGAGCATCTGCATTTCCTCAGAAGTCTTCCCAGACAGAGTATTTATATAAATTACTTTAATAAACTTCTTCTGTATTTTCTTGCACATTTAAAGAATTTCCTCTGGTTCTAGTTTACTGAGATCTTATCTTAGTAAGCTAGAATCACGGCTGACGCAAGACAGAGCATCTGCATTCCCTCAGAAGTCTTCCCAGACTTATATGAATCAGAATATTTATATAAATTACTTTAATAAACTTCTTCTGTATTTTCTCTCACACTTAAAGAATTTCCTCTGGCTCTAGCTCACTGAGATCTTATCTTAGTAAGCTAGAATCACGGCTGACGCAAGACAGAGCATCTGCATTCCCTCAGAAGTCTTCCCAGACTTATATGAATCAGAATATTTATATAAATTAATTTAATAAACTTCTTCTGTATTTTCTTGCATATTTAAAGAATTTCCTCTGGTTCTATTTTACTGAGATCTTATCTTAGTAAACTTGAATCACGGCTGACGCAAGACAGAGTATCTGCATTCCCTCAGAAGTCTTCCCAGACTTATATGAATCAGAATATTTATATAAATTACTTTAATAAACTTCTTCTGTATTTTCTTGCACATTTAAGAATATCCTCTGGCTCTAGCTCACTGAGATCTTATCTTAGTAAACTAGAATCACGGCTGACGCAAGACAGAGCATCTGCATTCCCTCAGAAGTCTTCCCAGACTTGTATGCATCAGAATATTTATATAAATTACTTTGATAAACTTCTTCTGTATTTTCTTGCACATTTAAAGAATATCCTCTGGCTCTAGCTCACTGAGATCTTATCTTAGTAAGCTAGAATCACGGCTGACGCAAGACAGAGCATCTGCATTCCCTCAGAATGAAATGGTAAAATTAAAACATTATGAATTAAAACCTTACCTTACCTTTCTTAGATTGCACTATCCTACGTCATGACAATAGCCTTAAATTTAAAGTATATCGTAAACCAACCAATGTAAGTTCATATATTAATTATTATTATTCTCATCCAAATAATATTAAACGTACAGTATTTGCCTCAATGTATTTAAGAGCTTTTCGTATTTGTAGTCCTGAATTTATTGATAAAGAAATCAGAAATGTTTTTAACATTGGGCTAGAATTAAAATACCCTAAGCAATTCCTTGATATTGCTTACAATTTTGCAAGGAAATAATTTTTAACTCCTCAGCCTAAATCACCTTTCAATTATCATAATGTTTAAATTTTACCATTTCAAGAAAATTGGTTAAGTATCACAGAATTATTAAAAAGATTTAACGTAAAGGTAGTTTTTAAACATGATAGTACAGTAAAACATAAACTCATCAACAATAGTATTGAAATTAAAAAAGGATGCATTTATAAAATTCCTTGCAAAATGTGTAATCAATTTTACATAGGTCAAACTGCCAAACCCTTAAACATTAGAATTGAACAACACAAGAAAAATGTAAGGGATGGCAATCATTCTAGTGGTATATTCAAGCATATTGAATTAAATAATCATCCAGTTGATTGGGGTAATGCCCAGGCAATCTATTATACCAACAATATAATAGCAAGAAATTTAATAGAGTGCAGTTTGATTCATACCACCAGTAATCAAAATACCAACCTACATAAAGGCTTGTACAAACTTGATAATTTCATTTGTCAAGAAATTAGTAAGATAATATCAGGTAAAATGTAACCCAACGATTTGACCTAATGTCGCCCTATATCATTAGTAGAAACAGTGACCCTGGCGACTGTGACCTGATGTCGCCCCACCATCTTAAGATAATTGACAATGACCTTCCGCTCTCCAGGGGGTAATTGGTCGCTACGCTTATTCAAACTGTCCTTGTTCCTTTGTATCATGTATATATTTTCTATGTATTCCTATCACTATGTACTTGTTGCACTGAAGATGTAATATACGAAAGCGCTCTGCTTCGTTAGTTTCTTTTTTCCAAGTGGTCTACTTTGCATAAGTGAACACACGTACCCGTGTTCTTATTAGCATATATACATATATATATATATATATATATATATATATATGTATATATACATATATATATGTATATATACATATATATAAAATATACTGTATATATGTGTATATATATATATATATTTATATATATATATATATATATATGTGTATATATATATATAATATATATATATATATATTGTGCGTGTGCGTGCATGTGTGTGTGCGTGCGTGTGTGTTTGCGTGCGTGTTCGTGCGTGCGTAGGTGTGTGTGTGCGTGTGTGCGTTCGTGTGTGCGTTCGTGTGTGTGTGTGTGTGTGTGTGTATGTATGTGTGAATCTATTGGCGAATACCATAAAATTGAATATTACGATTTAGAGGAATTATTAGAAAAAATTAAAGAAGAAATGAAGAAGGTGAAGAAGGGGCAAGAAGGAATGAAGGACTTCATCGTGAAGGCGGTAAAGAGATGGAGTGACGATGACGACAATGATGATTCGGAAGACGAAGTTAGGACTCCACCACGTAAACGACCTAAAGCGTCCAAAGATGTTATTACCGGTACTGAATAAAAAAACAAAACATGTATGGGTTCCTCTCATTTATTATCTAAACCAAACCGAACAAATCATACATTAAAACAATGAGGGCGGAGCCCTGGGGCGTGAAGCACCCCGATGGCGAAGCGAGCAGCGCCGCAGGCCAAGCAACCATGGCTGAGCCATGGCCGGCGTCAGCCGGGTGCTTGTTTATATAAATTACTTTAATAAAATTCTTCTGTATTTTCTTGCACATTTAAGAATTTCCTCTGGCTCTAGCTCACTGAGATCTTATCTTAGTAAGCTATAATCACGGCTGACGCAAGACAGAGCATCTGCATTCCCTCAGAAGTCTTCCCAGACTTGTATGAATCAGAATATTTATATAAATTACTTTAATAAACTTCTTCTGTATTTTCTTGCACATTTAAAGAATTTCCTCTGGTTCTAGTTTACTGAGATCTTATCTTAGTAAACTAGAATCACGGCTGACGCAAGACAGAGCATCTGCAAACCCTCAGAAGTCTTCCCAGACTTGTATGAATCAGAATATTTATATAAATTACTTTGATAAACTTCTTCTGTATTTTCTTGCACATTTAAAGAATATCCTCTGGCTCTAGCTCACTGAGATCTTATCTTAGTAAGCTAGAATCACGGCTGACGCAAGACAGAGCATCTGCATTCCCTCAGAAGTCTTCCCAGACTTATATGAATCAGAATATTTATATAAATTACTTTAATAAATTTCTTCTGTATTTTCTTGTACATTTAAAGAATTTCCTCTGGTTCTAGTTTACTGAGATCTTATCTTAGTAAGCTAGAATCACGGCTGACGCAAGACAGAGCATCTGCATTCCCTCAGAAGTCTTTCCAGACTTGTATGAATCAGAATATTTATATAAATTACTTTAATAAACTTCTTCTGTATTTTCTTGCACATCTAAAGAATTTTCTCTGGCTCTAGCTCACTGAGATCTTATCTCAGTAAGCTAGAATCACGGCTGACGCAAGACAGAGCATCTGCATTCCCTCAGAAGTCTTCCCAGACTTATATGAATCAGAATATTTATATAAATTAATTTAATAAACTTCTTCTGTATTTTCTTGTACATTTAAAGAATTTCCTCTGGTTCTAGTTTACTGAGATCTTATCTTAGTAAGCTAGAATCACGGCTGACGCAAGACAGAGCACCTGCATTCCATCAGAAGTCTTTCCAGACTTGTATGAATCAGAATATGTATATAAATTACTTTAATAAACTTCTTCTGTATTTTCTTGCACATCTAAAGAATTTTCT
>NC_134784.1:18761896-18766896 GCF_046742065.1 Oratosquilla oratoria
TTATGATCTATTGGAAATGACAAAATCAGGAGCTAACACTTGAATACGAGCTATCCACACAGCGTGTTAACCAGTCAGATCGAGATGAAAAATAATTAAATTAATGAAAATAAATCAACTAGAATATTCAATTCTACCTGGAACTGATCCGATGACATAAGTTCAGTAAAACATCCCGGTATAGATTGTAATGAAATTCATTTGGGGTAACGACTCGCAGCGCAACGATACTGAAATTATTTCAGCCCTGGGCGGGATTCAAGCCTGGACCACCGTAGTGGCAGCTGGGAACTGTAACACTGCGCCACGAGTCATTATGTGTGTGTGTGTGTGTGTGTGTGTGTGTATGTGTGTGTATGTGTGTGTGTGTGTGTGTGTGTGTGTGTGTGTGTGTGTGTGTGTGTGTGTGTGTGTGTCTGTGTGTGTGTGTGTGTGTATTCACTTGGTCTTTGGATCACGTGTTGGACTCGTGATCGACAGCTATTTCCCTCCTGGAAGAGAGCTCAGAGCTCGTAGGTGTGTGTGTGTGTGTGTGTGTGTGTGTGTGTGTGTGTGTGTGTGTGTGTGTCTGTGTGTGTGTGTGTGATTCACCATGGTCTTGGATCACGTGTCGAACTCATTGTCAACAGCTACTTCCCTCCCGGAAGAGAGCTGAGGTCATATGATCGATCTATGGGTAATGCTGTGACCTTACACGCACACACACACACCCAACTTCCCACCCACGAGAGTTAGAGCAACGACTCACAGCCCAGTGATACTGAAATTATTTCAGCCCTGGGCGGGATTCGAACTCGGACCACTGTAGTGGCAGCCGGGGATTCTACCAACTGAGCTACCGAGTATATATATATATATATATATATATATATATATATATATATATATATATATATATATATATACATATATAGTATATACATATATACAGCATAAATATGTATATGTACATATACATATACTCTATAGACATATATGCAGCATGTTCGGTAACATGACTGAAAAAGTTGGGAACATATACTCCATCAGGAAGAAACCCACAAAAATATCTAATGAAATGCAGCCTTATTCCATTTTGCAAACAATGTGCTACCCCACGTCAGTACACTTGGCTACGAGCCGAACACCGGCCTCTTCCCAATCACCCTCTAATGCACAAGGCACCGGCTATTACCTTCCCGGTTAAGTGCTCAGAGCTCATATATTGTCCTATCTACGGTATGAGTAATGTTGTGTTAGACACACATGCACACCCTAACTTGTTTGTGTATATGTGTGTTTGTGTTGGAGTTTGTGTGTTTGTGTGTGTGTGTGTGTGTGTGTGTGTGTGTGTGTGTGTGTGTGTGTGTGTACATAGAGTATGTGATCTGTGGTTGATCATGTGATACATTTCCAATTTAAACTTGCTATGTGCTGTGTTATCGGTTTTCCGAACTACCAATCTGAAAAAAAAGAGAAAGAAAAAGAAAAAGAAGAAGAAAACTACTCAGGTGTTCATAGTAACTAAGTGACGGCAATACCGATCTACCACTGCTAATGACAAGATTGTCCTATAGAAAAAATATACATGTAGATATGTGTATACATCTTTCAACACCTGCATGTATTCAGTGTATGTAGCGTGGGTGTAGGTTCGCCAGTGTACACGTGTGTGTGCGTTTAGCTCGAGTCTATACTTTGTGCGTGTCGTGAACTTGGTCGATACCAAGTTCGCTTGCCGACCAGAAAGATTTGTGTTTTGGGACTGCCCAGGAGACCAGACTATCAAAGATTCAGTCTAGCTCTGTTTTTTCTCTCCAGGGTTCTGGTTTAATGTCTGGTGCGAGCTTAGTAATTCCTTGTCATTTCAGAATCACCGTATTTAATCATGATAATGGTCTCTTAAAGAAATAGAGTTTGGCATAATAGTGACTGAAACAAGTTTATTAGTAGAGAAATATTTTATAGCTTTCCTATTATTGAACGATTAAAAAAGATCAATAAGCTATATGACGTGGCTACATTGAGCAGTAATAATCCTTTGGGGGATATTTTGATGGAAGATTTAAGTAATTTAAAGGTGGTAGTATTAACAGGAAATTGTCTAAAATGGAAGTTTTATTGAAGGCATTAGAGGAGAGTTGATCTGCTTTAAGGTATGTGACGCCTGGAACTGAGTTAAAGACGTGACGTTTTAGGGAATATTGGTGTTTTCCATATCCATAGAAGAAGAAAATAACAAATTCCTAAGTTTTTCTCCGAGGGATGAAGGTGTCCCTTGATATGTCATTACATAATTCTTTCAACACCATGTGTAAGTTCAAATATTTCACCCCTTGATTTTCTTATTAATAGTATATAAATTTACTTACTTTTCTTAGATATAATTATTTCCTATAGGCCCAACTAGAGGTTTGTTTTCCACCCTCTCTCCTGTATGATAAAAAGGCTAGCAAAATTGTTGTCTGATGTCTACAAGCAATATCCTATGCCCACACACTCACAATGCGCCTTCCAATGTGATGGTTTACGTGTTCTATCTCATTAACCTCATTCAAAAGATGGTGAAATCAGATTAGACTAAAGGCATCATCTGAATGACATTCGATGACATATAATATATAAACACGCACATCCCGTGACCAAGAATGAATCTGTTTAATCATGCCATTTTAGTAACGATGATCGTTTGGTGTTTTATGTATAAAAAATGGGACAGCGTATCCATCTTCAATAAAACATATACGGATACCAACATTAACAAAAACATCGACATAAACATGAACATGAACATGAACTTGAACATGAACATGAACATGAACACCAACGTCAACGTCAACATCAAAATCAACATCAATATCAACATCAACATCAACATCATCAACATCAATATCAACATCAACATCAACATCAACATCAACATCAACATCAATATCAACATCAACATCAACATCAACTTCGACATCGACATCGACATCAACATCAACATCAACATCAACATCATCATCAACTTCAACTTCAACTTCAACTTCAACTTCAACTTCAACTTCAACTTCAACTTCAACATCAACATCAAGAACAGCAATAATAATAGTAACACCACCACCACCACCATTATTACAAAGGATTACAAAGGCGGAGCATGCCGACAGGAGACCTTTTGGCCCATATCTAGGTCGGATGCGAAAAAAAATATATGTATGTATGTATGTATGTATACACCAAGGGCCCCTCCCCCTTACAAGGGAGGTAACAGACAATACAAGACCACCTTCATCTCCATCTTCACCAACATCACCACCACAATCACCACCATCACCACCACCACCAATACCACTATCACCATATCCTCCTTCCCTTCAACTCTTTTGTGTAATTTCGCTTTTGATTGAATGAGATAGATTGACTGTGACTAGAATGATTATATGGACAGTATACTCTTCTTTATTCAGCTGAATAACGTTATCTACCAGAATAAAACATACAAACCATCACATGTGCACGGACTCTCTTTGAAAATGTCAACCAATATTGATATGTTACTGATGTTAGAGGGATAGCTCCAGACACAGTTATCGAAAAAGAACTGTAATAAAACCGTCTATTGTTTACCAGAATAAAATCCATATCTCCTGAGACAGCGTCTGAGGGTCTGAGGGCTTAATGATTCTTGTCTTTCTTTGTCCACCCGACACTATGTCCTCCCCATGCAATCTTGAAAGGCTTGTGCAGCTCTGTGATTGGTCAGACATCATAAGGAAGAGAGGAAGAAAGGGGGAGGCTATTTTTGGTGATGAGAGATGGAGAGCTAGTGACCTTGATGACCAGGTATCACAAAGGGATTGAAAGTCCTTGTGTAATGGATGGAGGAAGAAAGATCGCTTTTCACAAGTATTTGATATGATTTTAACTACAGGATATGTGATATTAAAATTTTCTTATGTTTTTTTCAACAAGAACCCACTGTGTTGGATAAGAAGAAATTAGATAGACGATATCTATATATTTCGATCACGGACTGTGATCCTCTTCAGTGGAATACAGAGTAGTGGAGAAAAATACACATCTAATATACAGCGACATTAATCTGATCATTTTTATGACAGTCACATGTAGGATTCGAACCCATTGCTTTCGGTCACCGTAAGATTACCTTCATAGAGCCTTTACCCATTCCACCACAGAGAATATGTAGTGGAGTGGGTAAAGACTCTGTGAAGGTAATCTTACGGTGACCATAAGCAGTGGGTTCGAGTTCTACATGCGACTGTCATAAAAATTAATTATCATACTTTCTTACGTTGTTTATAAACCTTAGCCAAGGAGCGAGATTATGCAACTTTTTTGCCTACGGCTGTTGTTTACCAAACATTCAACACATAAAAATTAAATTCTCGCCACCTACCCCTCTATCTACTTTACTTGTCTACCTTTTTCTACCAGCCTCTTACTGTACATATGTAATCATTTCTGTATAACAATGACATTCACAAATTCTGTTCTGGCTAATGCTAGACTATTCTATTCGGTTAGGGCAAGACCCCTTTGAAGATGAGCTCATTAAAGACTGAGAAAGCCACGTGTTTTAGAGTGAGGGAAAAGTTTCAAGGTCCACATAAGTTAGTCAATCTATAGATCTCACTGACGCATTCGGTATTCAATCTTGTTTTAGATTTCCCCGTCCCTCTATAAGGATCTATATATAACTATCTAGTCGTCCTGTACTTTTCTTTCTTTCTTTTTATGTCTACAGTCCCAATTATAGTTTCCGGATTATATACACATTCCAAGTTCTCTCATAGTGACACCAGATTTTTTTTGATTTTTTATAAAGTATATAATTTCCAGCTGAATATTGATCGATATTTATATTTTTCTAAAGACTATAGTCCATCCTGTTTCGAATTTTGGTCATCTGGTTTTCATATACTGTACAATTGGTGCTAGTTGTCCCGTATTTGTTATCTGTATGTGCAGTTTATCCCTTTTTATTTATCTTACATTCATAATGTTTGTGATTT
>NC_134784.1:18786896-18794396 GCF_046742065.1 Oratosquilla oratoria
CTCCCTGTTTCTCAACTTATGTTTGTTTCTCAGAGCCCAATACAACCCATGATCAGCTCTCTCCTTCACTCTTTGGCAAGACCTCTCCAACTGTTACCACAAGAACACCTCAGACCTCCGGCAGAAGGAGCGGGGATAGGCTGCGCCTACATGTTGTGCCTCTGGAGTAGCTTCCACGGCCTCGAGGGCATATGTCACTTGTCGAGGAATACCTCCCACCCGAAGAACCCGTGTCGGACACCATGGCTTGAGAACGCTATGACTCGTGTTTTTGGACGGAAGCACGTCTTTTACTTCGCCATCACACCATCCCACTCACTGTGTGTATCTTCTACACCCGAACAGGAACAGGGAAGAGGCTCGTACAGTAGTCGGTTTGTGTACGGATAGGTGTGAAGTTCAGGATAGACGAACGGCCGGGCACGAGGTAGATGAGCGAGGGCGAGTGGGCGTGAATGTGGGCGGGAGAAGAAAGAGGGGAGTCCGAAGGGGTTTGTATGTACAGTGCAAGTGCGATCAACGCGGCACAGAAAAACACTGGACAGCACAACCCAGAAATCTCCTTATTCCTCCTTGGTACCCCACTACGAATGAGCCCCGTGCATGCAACGGTTGCCAAATACTTCGTCGTGGGTTCGCTCGCTTCCCAGAGCCAATGAAGGAGGAGGAGGAGGAGAAGGTGGAGGCAAAGAAGGAGGAGGTGGAGGAGGTAGAGGTAAAGGAGAAGTAGGACTCGATGGTAGGGAACCAAAGAACCCGTTCATAAATTCCTCCCCTTGGAGGTGCACCTTGTCCACATTAACCCACTGGAGGAGTTCATCACGAAGTCCTTTCTGGTGCACATGCGACCGTATAAGTGTCCGTTCTTTCGTCTACGGAGGTAGTGAAGCGTCAGCACGTGGCAACTCCTCGATCCTCATGCAGTGTTTTCATTCGTCGCTAAGGTAACCAATCAATGAATGATAACAGTGTGCTGTTGTTGCTGCTGCCGCGGCTACTGCTGCCGCTTCTCACAACCGAGCGAGCCCGTGTACTCTGCACTGCGCATGCGCGGCATTTGCTACACAAACCTGCATTACGTCACAATTTAGATAAGTGCATAGGCAGCGACAACACCGATCATAACAACAACAGCAACAGCGACAACAAGAACTACAATAGAACTTGTAAAATTAGAGTATGTCTGCAATTCTAATAATATACGAATTTTGGTCATATTAGAAGGTATAACCTATGATTTTTCTTTTCTTTTCAGATATACTAGAGAAGCGTTCAGACCTCTTTCTTGGGAGAAATAATCAATGAAACTGTGAAGATGATATAATACAAAAAGGGGTTTTGTTTTGGTGAGTTCTCTGAATTGCAGAATAAAACAGATTCACTTTCGACATTTTCATATCAAATATTTGTGATATAAGAAGCATCGTAAACAAACGAATGTTTTTACGAGGATGGGTATTCTATACAACGATTATTCACAGACTTGTTGATTGTTGAGGACGTCTGTCAAATGTCACAAGTGCCGAGGATGGTAAGACATCAAAACACGAGATAAATTAACTTGGGTTCCAAGGCCACGGACGTTTTTCTATGATCGTAAAAAACAACAATAACGAAAATCAAAAGAAAATGCTTCACCAACTAAATAGGTAAATAGGTATAGAAACATTTTGGAATGGTAAGTTATACTAAGAATAAAATATTAAGTGAGTGGCCTTGGGAAATATATAACGAATAAGTCAGTTCCATACACACAAACAGACACACAAAGGATTAAGGATTACAAAGGCGGAGCATACCGACAGGAGACCTTTTGATCCATATCTTGGTCGGATACAAAAAAAAAAAAATCATATTAATAATAAAATAATAAATAAAAACTATAATAATGTAAATAAAAAATAGAATACATAAATAAATGCACAGGTATAGTTAAATAATAAACAAACAGGTAAATAGTAAATAATAATAAATTGACATATAACTAATAATAAATGAAAATCAGACAAACAAAAGATAACAAAACACACGAACACACACACACACGAACACACACACACACACACACACACACACACACACACACACACACACACACACACACACACACACACACACACACACACACACACACACACACACACACACACACACACACACGTACAAGTAAAGAAAGTTGGTTCCGAAAAGGACCTAGAAGTAATCATCACCAAAGATATGTCCCCAGAGAAACAGATAAACAAAATAGTCGGAGAAACCTACAATTTGTTAAGATCAATAAAGGTGGCTTTCAATTACTTGGATGAAGAAATGGTAAATATTAGTCACACTGATAAAACCAAGACTGGAGTGCGCACCGACAGTATGGACAACCATTACAAAAAAGAATATAAGGAAAATAGAATGAATCCAAAGAACAACGACAAAGATGGCCCCAACATTTTCAAAACTGACACGAGGAAAGATTGTCTGAACTGGAATTACCAACCCTGGAACAAAAAAGAGAAAGAGGTTATCTGTTGGTCATTTATAGAATTATGAAAGATATGGAAATCCTTGATAGAGATGACTTATTTGATTAGGACAGAAGAAAAACAAGGAGACATGAAAAGTAACTCAAAAAAAGAGTTATAGAAGAGAGCTGAAAAAAAGCTTTCCACACTGATTGGTGGATGTCTGGAACAAATTGGACGAAACAATAGTGTGTGCAAACACCATACATGAATTCAATAGCAAACTAGATGTTGCGAGATACAAAGATGGGACACCATGAGCATAGCTCCCCTTCCCGTAGAATACATCTAGGTACAACTAGGTAAAAAATATACGTAAAATCACACACACACACAAGGACACACACAAATAGACAAACACACGTAAAACACACACACACACACACACACACACACACACACACACACACACACACACACACACACACACACACACACACACACACACACACACACACACACACATATATATATATATATATATATGAGTACATGTATGTATATATGTATCCCCAACAGTATTCCTCAAACACTTCATCTCAACACATTTAGATTTCTTTTTTCCTCCTTTACTAAATTTCAAGATTTTGCCATATATTGTGTCTTAGGCACAACTACTCCTTTATATAATCTTGGATTTGCAATCATTCCCAGATACCTATTAATCGTGATAACTTTCATTGCCTCAAGACATTTACTTGCTTCCTTCACTCTAAAGTTTTCCTCTTGTCCTGTTCCTCTATTACCTCCTACATGGACAAGATGAGGAAATAGAAAAAAACGGGGAGAGTGTGGTTAGAGAGTAATCTTGCTGATAGGGTCAATGGAAGAATATTAGGATTGTTTGGTCACATAAGAAGAATGAATGAAGAAAATTTAGGAAAAGGAATATGGAAGGCAAGGGTGGGTGGAGTGAAGTTGAAGGGAAGACCGAAAATGAGAGGATGTTAAGGGGGAACCTCGAGAAAACAGTGAATGTCTTTTGAACAGGGAAGGGCTAATGCAAGAGATGGAAGCGTATCATGAAAATTATTCGAAAACAATTAATCGAAAAAAGATATTCGAACAACAATTAATCGAAATACAGTTATTCGAATAGAAAGTAATTCGAACGAAATTTTTTATAATAGGGAATTGTTAAAAGTGTAAGTTATTCGAATTGTTGTTAGGTTAGGTTAGGTTAGGTTAGGTTAGGTTAGGATAGGTTAGGTTAGGTTGGGTTAAGTTACTTATACTGTCTGAAAAAGAATTTTGCATTTCGAATAATTATCATTTCGTATTATTGTCCTTTCTAATAACTTTCATTCTAAAAAAATTTCCGTTAGAATAAATGTTGTTCAAATAATTATTTTCGATTAATTATTTTCGATTATTTTTTTTTTTTTCGAACAATGTTCACATAATCGATAGGAGTGAGTGGAGAATGATTGCGAATGGTCTATGAACTGACGCGATGACTGATGGGGTTTGTCTCCGTTTTCTTTATTTTGGCATTAGGGAACGAGGAGGATGGATCTCCACGTAAGCGAACCGGCTATCTGCTGTAGATATGCTGTGTCATGCTGCATTATGCTGAATTAATTCTGACCCCGGAAGAGGGCGGGAGACAGGGATAACCCTTCTTCCAATAATAAGTAATATAAATGGTAAACAAATGGAAGGTGGATAGGAGAGGGATGGGTAAGGTTATGTGCATGCCTTGTCTGGCTACTTCCCTTGCAATGGGATTAAAAGCATTTGATATATACATTTATTTATCCTATTTATTATCATTTATAATATAATTTTTACTCATTTATTTACTTTTCATTATTATCATTTTTTTTCGCAACTGACATAGTTATGGACTAAAACGTCTCCTGTCGACGACATGCTTCTGAGTGTTATATATATATATATATATATATATATATATATATATATATATATATGTATATATATATACATATATATATATGTATATATATATACGTATATATATATACATATATATATATATATATATGTATACATATATATATGTATATATATACATATATATGTATATATATACATATATATATATATATATATATATATATATATATATATATATATGCATGTATGTATGCATGTCTGTATAAATGTACAATTGAAACGTCAATCATGTATTAACATCTATAAGTGAATTAATGACAAGAAAAAAAATAACCATTATTGGCGACTCGGTCAGGACCGTTTGATCACTTTTAAAAGAGAACTTCTAACGATTTCCAATATTCTGAAAATTGCATTGGAGTGACCTTTCCTACGCGATCCAAATATCGACTCATATCGATTTAGTTATGTTTGTTGGACGTTTCGTCTCTTACATACCTACACTGGGAATGAACAACTTCATGATAATATTTCATATGTATATAAACCTTCCGCTATAAGAACTTAAATATTACTTTGCCTCTAGATGCAGGCTCTTCCCGTGGATTGTCTGGATGTTTCGAGAGGTGGGACAAGCTATTACTTTACTTTGAGATATTACATACATACATACATATACCAAAGGCTTTTTCCCCCCTACACGGGGGGTAGCCAAAAAGAAAAATGCATAGAAACCACTCCCACCCATTCCATTTCCTATATATTCCACTCCCCTCTACCCTCCTCCCTCCCTCTTATCTTGGCACCTCCTGGATGACGGGTCATCTCTGCATCCTGTCCACTGCCCTGGGTCAGAAGCAGTGTCGCCAGAGACATTATCTCACGTTTAATCTTCGTGAATTAATAAGAAAACATTGGTTAATAAAGTTTATTTGCTCAAGAAACTCAAGTGATGCCTCGGGATGAACAGATCCAAAGGAGACGACCCTGGATCGATTCCCAATGAAGAAACTTTGCGAAGCAAAACAACTGACAGGGCAACTGCCCTACCTGGAGTATGGTGAGAGGAAGAAGGTTAGAAATCACTATTCAGGGTTAGAGACGTGGTACTGTGGAAGAACATAAATTTGGATATGGGATGAGGTGTCGGCCGCAGTAGAATACAGGCTCCAGAAGAACGTATGAAGGTTAGAAATCACTATTCAGGGTTAGAGACGTGGTACTGTGGAAGAACATAAGTTTGGATATGGGATGAGGTGTCGGCCGCAGTAGAATACAGGCTCCAGAAGAACGTATGATTAAGATTATTTGGAGACATTATCGACAAAATACAGTAGATACTGACCAATTATCAGAGGCGAGATCTGATATACAATTTTGTACACATGGTTATTGTATGTAAATATACAAATGAATATTTGATAAATAAATAAATATTAATAACAATAAATATATAAGTAGATGAATAAATATCAATGAATATATATATATATATATATATATATATATATATATATATATATATATATATACGTATATATATATATATATATATATATATATATATATATAAATAAAGAATTACACGAATAAACAAATAAAGACGTGAAATTAGCTGATTAAGTAATTAGTCATTAAATTCTTAAATAGAAACTTATTCCAACATATTAATTGGATATTCGTAGAACTAAGTCCTTGAACTTTGACTTTTTTTATGTACCATTGCCTTTGGGGATATTTTTCTTTCATTCATTTATGCATACATACATATCTCTTACACGGGAGGTAGCCAAAAAACAAAGGCATAGAAACCACTCTCACCCATTCCATCCCCTACATACTCCACTCCCCTCTAAGCCCTTCCCTCCATTCATTCATTAATGGTTAGAGAATTAGTATCTTAGTCTCGATGTAGTCTAGACCCTTGGATATAGTTATGCGCTATTTGTGTTATGCTCACTGTCTTTGGTCTATGTTTCTTTCCTTTGGTGTATTTTTTTCACCTCTCCTTTTACAGCACATCTTGATGACAGGTGAGCTTTCGTAGTTTGTGCCTAAGCAGTGAAACTCCTGCCACTATCACTGACAACATCACTGTAATGTCACTACACTTGAATCCTTTTCCTGTTTGTTGTCTTTCCTAGTGCCTTGTCACCCGTCACCATCAAGAGTATTTTAACACATAACATTTTCTGACCCGAGGATCACAGCTTGTCATTCATTGGCTCAAACTGATATCAGTTTTATTGAGCTCAGGAGTGTGTATTGTCATATCAGATAACTTTGATAAAAGAATGTTAGGACTTGTTCTTCCCCTGTACTTGAGCACAATATGAATTTACAAAGGGAGTATATGTTGTAGGTCTATTGTGGATTATTGGTGGATATGAACTGCATATAAGGAAACTATCAAAATTGTAATCTAGATCGATAAGGTGCGTGAGTGGGGGGATAACCTAATGAATATGGAACGACAACTTCGACCCAGACTATCGAACTCTCAGAGATACGTAAGTTATATCATATTTGGCAATTTGCGAACTCCACGTGATCTGAATTGTAGGAACTGGGAAAGACGGAGATTTGTATTATTTAGTCTGTAAAGATCTGTTCTGTATAAAGCTTGAAGGTGAGGTTTGTCGTTTTTAAATGTGTATTGTAGGAAATGGGAAAGACAGAGATTTGTATTCTTTAGTCTGTAAAGATCTGTTCTGTATAAAGCTTGAAGGTGAGGTTTGTCGTTTTTAAACGTGTATTGACTTCAAACAACAGAATTGAAAATATATTTCTATACGACAAGAGGGCTTATATTAGAGGTTTGTGATATGATATGCGAACCACTTAACAATGAATTGATATTTACATACGACTTATCTCTGGCCGTGATTATATATTACTTGTGGTTTTCATAAAAAGGTTAAACATTTACTACACTAAAACAAACAAGCGTCTTAGCCTCCCAAGACTCTGCCACAGTCTACGTAAGCCATTTCCTGTCTTGTTCAGACCTTCTAAACGAAGGGTACAAAGGACTCTGGAAATGATAAATTACTTTCGCGAACATTAGAACAAATTGCGCTTGTGAGAGCAAGGATCACATACTCAGCAACAAGTAAAATATGTTGAAAAG
>NC_134784.1:18809396-18811896 GCF_046742065.1 Oratosquilla oratoria
AGATCCAAGATAACGCATGGAAGATATATGGCAAAATAAAATAGAAAACTGGACTTTGGAGTAGCGTATACCCCACAAATGCAAAAATATAGATTGAAGAATAATACAAAGAATTAGTTCTGGATACAGCCAAACAATCAAAGAAACTCACTGAAAAAATTATGAGACATATGAATTGAGAAGAGTGCTAAGGAAATGGGTAAAAGAACCACGAAGATATAAAGGCAAAGGTACACTGACAAGAAGGGTTTTCATCTTTAAAATATAATCATTTGTATTTAGATTACTTCTTTCAGTGCCAATTAGGTAAAAGTAGTCATACGGAATTTAATATCAAAGTAGAGAAAACAGACGAGTATGATATGATTTTGCTGAAAGAAATTATACAGGAATAAGTTTTAAAGGAAACAAATTAGAATGGGTTTAATTGGAAGTAAAAACAAAAAAGAACTTGGTCATCTTTCTACACATAAAACGTGGCAGTGGATGTATATGCGTCAAAAATGAGTTGGATGGAATCACAAACACGAGTGGTTTAACAAAATATGCAAGGTAACAAAATATAATAAATAAGGCATGAAAGGAATGGGCAAAGAAAAAAACAAAAGACAAAAGAGGAATACAAGAGTAATATAGAAACAAATACACTAAAAATAGAAGAGATGAAGAGTTCTTCAAAAGGGATGTTATGGACATGTATAAAGGTAAAACTAAGCTGTTCTATGGATGTGTGTAAAGTTGGAACACAGAGAAGGAGGATTCAAGTTAAAACCAGTTACTGTAGTATATGATTAATTAAAATTTGTGGATATCATCCACCAAACCAGAGGATATCAGGAAAGAGAAAAAAAAAAAAAAACAAAAAAAAAAACAGAGGAGTATTACATCCTATAAAGACAAAAGCATAAGAACTTAGAAATCGGAATTACACTAGGATTAGATGAAAGTTCCAGTTATATACTCCAATAATCGTAAGAACAATTGGTGAACAAATTTGTCAACTATTTGTGCGTTCCTTGAAAGAGTAAAGGGTGCCATAGGATTGGAAAAGGTAAATGGAGTACCAATCTATAGAGAGAAATTAAGAAGGAATCTCTAATCAACATCCTTGACATACGCCACAATCAAAACTTGTGAATGAATTGCAAAATGCAATTAAATTAAGTATTTGGGGTAGAATGAAGTTTTGGTAAATATATAATAAATTCTGATTCAGAAAAGAAAGGTCCTAGTTAATGAACTTTTTTTTCGAGAATGGTTATTGTTGTACATGGAAGAGAAGTTTGGTTAGATTACGTATACTTAAATGTGGAGAAGACTTTTCATGAGAAGCCAAGCTGGATGCTGGAAATATTTTGAAAGTTTAAAGAAAGCATACTGGAATGAATGGATTATTTTCTGGAAGAAGTACAAGCTGACAGTAATGAAGGATGAGATATCAGATTGGAGTACGGTATCAAGTGGAGTTCCACAAGGTTCACTGCTGACACCAGTAATGTTCCTGACATATATCATGCACATGATAAATGAAATAAGCAGCTAACTTGTTTGCTGACGAGGCCAAAAATGATCAGTGGAGTACAAAGTGAAATGAATTGAAAGTTGCTAAAGGAAGAGAAAGATAAGGTTGATAAAGGACCCTTAAATGTAAGATGAAGTTTAATGCAAAGAATCGCAGATATTTTTGAGATGGGCAAAAGCAAAACGTAATCACAAAGTTATATAGAAAAAAAAATAGAATAATCACAAAAAAAGGGACTAGCATTCTTAAACATGGATGATTTGTACGTACATACATACATACATGCATACATATACCAAAGGACTTTTCCCCCTTAAAAGGGAGGTAGCCAAAAAACAAAGGCATAAAAAACCACTCCCACCCATTTCATCCTGAACATACTCCACTCCCCTATACCCTCTTCCCTCCCTATTATCTTGGCACCTCCTGGAAGACGGGTCATCTCTGTATCTTGCCCACTGCCTTGGGTCAGAAGCTGTGTCGTAAGACGTAGAAGATATAAATGGAATAACGGGAATGAATAATAATTTACCCAAGAATAGAATAAGTATTGATTCTACGACCACACACAGAAGCACTTAAAAAAAATGTAAAATTGGAATGATCGCGTGTCTGATAAACTAGACCTACTGCCGATTATACATACTGGTATTGTCTACAGTAGCATACGACCACCAAGAATCTATACGACGATTACCAAGAGATGTGTTATCAAGGGATGAAAGAATATACGCAGGGCATATAAAACTTTTTCACGAATGTGAAAAATACATTTTTTCACATAGGTACGACAATTTCTAGATTTGATTAGAAGAATGAACAATTCAGGTGAACAAAACAAAGAAATCTAGCGTAAAGTTTGATAAAAGATAATACATAGTAAATCATGAAAAACTTCAACCACATATATTATATATAGAGTAGGTTATACACACACACATATATGCGCACACATAAACACACACACACACACACACA
>NC_134784.1:18814396-18841896 GCF_046742065.1 Oratosquilla oratoria
ACACACACACACACACACACACACACACACACACACACACACACACACACACACATATATATATATATATATATATATATACATACATATATATATACATACATATATACATATATATAATACACAAACACACACGCACAAATATATATATATATATATGAAAATATATACATATATATATATATATATATATATATGTATTTATAAATATGTATATATATATATATATATATATATATATATGCGTGTGTGTGTGTGTGTGTACAGTATATATATATATATATATATATATATATATATATATATATATATATATATATATTTATATATATATACATACTTGAGTATTCAAAATAGACAGGCATACATACAGACATACATATACCAAATGCTTTTTGCCCCTTCCACGGGGGGTAGCCAAAAAGAAAAAGGCATAGAAACCACTCTCACGCATTCCATTCCCTACATATTCTACCCCCCTCCACCCTCCTCCTTCCCTCTCATCTTGGCACCTCCTAGATGACGGGTCATCCCTGCATCCTGTCCACTGCCCTGGGTCAGAAGCAATGTCGCAAGACACAGCACATCCACAGCAAGGCCGCTTCATAAAATCGGCGACCCCCTCTCTCCGTCCCCTCATGCAGAAAAGGAGAAGATGTGGAGAAATCCCTTCGGGCTGCCTCAATTTTTTTCTCATACATACTTCCTCACCTCCCATCCCCCACCGATTCCCCCTCATGCATCACAGCAGCATCCATACACAACCCTTCTCCATTCACCCCTATCTTCTGTCCTCTCCCGTCCTTCCTCAACAGACATTCCTCTCTTTTGTAATGACCCTTTCACTCCATCCATCCATCTCATCCTAGGACGCCCCCTCAAATTCACTCCTTCCATTTCTGCCTTCCACACTTCTTTTACTGATCTTTCTTCACTCATTCTTTTCATGTGTCCAAACCATCCTAATACTCTTTCATCAACCCTATCTTCTAGTTCCCTTTCCACCCCTGTTCTCCTCCTCACCTCCTCATTTCTCACTCTATCTAGCCTAGTAACCCCTATCATACTTCTCAGACGTTTCATCTCAAACACATTCAAATTCCTCTCTTCCTCTCTTCTGTTCCATGTTTCTGCCCCATACAGTGCTGTCGGCACAATCACTCCTTCATATAACCTCCTCTTAGCATCCATTCCCAGAAGTCTATTTCTCATTGCATTTTTTAGTCCACCAAGGCATTTACTCGCTTCTCTCAATCTACAGTCTACCTCCACCCCCACTCTTCCCTTTCCTGCCACATTCGCACCTATCCATTTCCTCCAGTCTTTCACCCTTAATGCTTACTTCCAGCCTGCTGTCTTATATATATATATACTATATATATATATATATATATATATATACTATATATATATATATATATATATATATATATATATATATACGCACACACACACACAGTACACGACTCAGTGGCGTGGTTGGCAGAGCCTCCGACTGTCACTACGGCGGTCCGAGTTCGAATCCTGCCCAGGGCTGAAATTATTTAAGCATCGCTGCGCTTCGAGTCGTTACTCCAACTCCCTTGGGCGGGGAGTTGTGTGTGTGTGTGCGTATAAGGTCACAGCATCACCCATAGATCGGCCATACGAGCTCTGAGCTCTCTTCCGGGAGGGAAATAGCTGTCGATCACGAGTCCAACACGTGATACAAAAACCATGATGAATACACACACACGCACACACACAAACACACATGAACGCACGTGGCGCAGTGGTAGAGTTCTAGGCCGTCACTACGGCATTCCAGGTTCGAATCCTGCCCAGGGCTGAAACAATTTCAGTATCGCAGCGCTACGAGTCGTTATTCCAACTTTCGTGGGTGGTCTTATATGAGTTCTGAGCTCTCTTCGGGAGGGAAATAGCTGGCGACCACGAGTCCAACACGTCATCATAGACCATGGTGAACCACACACACACGAACGCATGGAAGCAGAAGTGATTATTCGCGTGTTATTGTGGATGTATGTTTTACATTTGAATGTATACATATGTATATATACATATATATATATATGTGTGTGTGTGTGTGTGTGTGTGTATGTGTGTGTGTGTGTGTGTGTGTGTGTGTGTGTGTGTGATATTACACATGATTAAAAGAGCGTGTTTAATTGAATATATATACTTTTGTTTACATGTTTGATTAAGCGTGCAGTTATGTCTTTTTGTACTATCAGGTCACGTACACATTTGATATCTCAATACTTTATACGAATCCGCATATTTTGATTCATAAAATTCATAAACTTGATCATTCAGTACTCTCTGTACATACGTACATTCTGATTCATAAAATTCATAAAATTCCTTTTCTGTAATTCGGAAGTCATTAAATCCTCCTTCACAAAGTACTGTCGAACACGATTTGTACCGCGGGTTTTAGTATCTGGTTTCTATATAGCAGTGGTTCTCAACCTGTGGTTTATGGAACTCAATTGGCCACGAGGGTCAATAAAAGGGACCGCCAACCAAAAGCCACTAGCAGTTAGGGAATGCAAAACGATTATATTTAGTGTTGAGGTCATCTCCAGTAGTTTAAGAAACAGTAGTGTATAACTACGGGGTATACGTGAATGTAGATTGAGAACCCCGGCTCTATAGCCTTCCGTCCGTTACCACGTGGTCACTAACCAACACACACTTCCTCACTCTTCGCTTCTCCCCGGGTCTAACTCCTGACGTCGACGCCTCCACGGCACGTCTGCCGAGACCACGGCTGAGAAGCCGACACTCACTTGTTCCGCGGACTGGTAGTAGGTGGTGGGGTGTGGATGTGGGTGTTGGTCAAACGAGGAAGACGTGTTGAACGAGGTGGTGACATTGGATATCTGTATGCATGACTCTCGTTTTGTTTACTTCTTGTCGGGCTGTAAGCGCATGATTGTACAGTTAGTACTTATTGATCTGTTATTTGATTGATTAACCTATTTGTTCATAAGTTTTTTCTTACATACTTCTTCATTTACCTTAACTATATACTCATAAACTTGTTTTCTTATATACATATACATACACATATGCTAATAAGAACACGGGTACGTGTGTTCACTTATGCAAAGTAGACCACTTGGAAAAAGAAACTAACGAAGCAGAGCGCTTTCGTATATTACACCCAGTGCACTTGTTGCACTGAATGTAACATACGAAAGCGCTCTGCTTCGTTAGTTTCTTTTTCCAAGTGGTCTATTTTGCATAAATGCACATACACCTATACGGTGCATATACGAATACATAAAGAAAAGAAATGAAGTTAATAATAAGTAATAATGAAAGACTTTCTATCATAGTTGTCCTGCCAATATACATATTGTAAAGAAAATTCCATACAATACTTTAATAAGTAATCTTGTTTTGGATAGGATCTGAGACCATAATTCAAACCGCATGTCATCTAATTCTATATTATCTGGAGGCTAGTGACGTCAATATAAACAAACACTCCATACAGTCACGAGTATATCTTTCATGAAATCGAGCCATTTTTTGTAGTTCAGTGTTGTACATGATACCATTGTCCAGCATAAAAACATAAAATAAATTGAACAAATAATTTGACAATAATTTCAGCAACATACAGGTCACAAATTGGTGACAATTGTCTTTTCAACATGAAAAACGTGGTGTATTATCATTTGGATCTTATTTCTTTTTTCTCACTTTTGTTTTCTGATGTTAAGAGCTTCTCCCACCGTTCATATATGTTTGGATTTTCCTTTTTATTTGATTTTTTCTCGTTTGGCGTTATTTTAGTCGTTAGTTTTATTTGTTTTCTTGTAAAAACTATATCAATATCTTATTATGTTTTAGTCCGGTTTCACCTTTACTCGTTTTATTTGTCTTCTTGTAAGCATTATATCAATATCTAATTACGTTTTAGTCCGATTTCGCCTTTAGTAATATATTATTTCGTCTGTCTATACTATCCTGTTTTGAAAGGTCTACTTTTTTCTTAGCTTCAACCTGCGTCTTCTTGTCCTTCACTGATGTCTACATATTCTTCTTTGTGTAAAGTTACGGCAATTGGATTGCCAAGGTCCGTTGATAGGACTCGAATCCTTAAATGTGTGATTACTTACCACAAAGCAAAGACGTTACCATTGTACCTCGCTTGATCGTTATAAAGAGGTTCCAGATGATTCTTTTTAACTATCATGTTTGGTACAATCGTAATATACCTGCCTTGTGGTAAACAATTGCACATCCAAGGATTCGAGTCCCAGTGGTAGAGATAGCCATGTTCTTCCGTCTTTCAGCCTTAGGCAGGATTCGAACTCGCTGTGACAAGTGGATTAACAAACTCCACCGCTCGGACTCAAACCCTTGCACGAGCGACCGCTTATTACAAAGCAAGGACGACACCATTGTGCTACGCGTGACCATTCAAATAAGAGTGACCTGGAACTTAACCTGGTCGTTTCCCCTACGAATCCTGCGAAGCACTATATGTATTTTTATTTCATCGTGTCTTTATTCAGGTAAGTCATCAGACAAGTTGTATGTAGTTATGCTTTGTAATAAGCAGTCGGTGGATCTTGTTAATCCATTTGTCATAACAAAACACAACTTGTCGGATGGCTCACCTAAATAAAGACTTGACCAGGTTGTGTTCCAGCTTGTTCCTCTCTGTACAGTCACGCGTAGCAAAATAGTATCGTCCCTGCTCTGAAATAAGTAGTCGCTCATGTAAGGGTTCGAGTCCTAGCGGCGGAGGTTGTTAATTCATTTGTTATTGTTATGGCGTCATGATGACACACGCATTTTTATACATTTTTTTCTTTTTTTCTCTATTATGAAATTATATTTCATGATATCGCATGTCTGTTGCAATTCAACAGTTTAAGTAGGCCGAAACTTTTAATATGTCCAGACTTCAAAGTAAACAAACAAACAAACTATTTAGATAATTAGATTACCATCGTTTGGAATATGGAAATTAAATATAAAGTATTTAAAACAAACTGTGTTAACATCACCTAAAAAAATATGACGGAATTATCATAATGAGAACTGACGTTAGTTTTAAGCTAAATACTAACTAGATAAATTGATATATTACCTCTAGTTGTCATGGAGTAGACTTTCCTTAGATGCAGATAGAAAGACATCTCCAACCACTTAGCTGTTTAAAGAAATATATCTTTCGTAGAAGTAAAACAGAATTCTAAGAATCAGATGAAAGAAGGTCCAAGTGATATGATGTAACTGTCTCTTAATTCCTTTAGTTGTGTACTTACTAGTTAGCGTATATCCTTATTTTTCCCTACGTTTTTAAATAAACTTCCTGCATCGGGTTTCACAACCAGAACATCTATCAGCCTAGTTTGTTATAGTAAAATATTGTAACTAATTGTGAAACCAGTCTCAGAGTGATAAATAGGTATAGTGTCGGATCGAAATAAACACAACAGAAAAAACACAGTAGAGAAGAAGAACAACGAAATCCTACAGATGGAGACAGACAACTGCGAACACAAGTCAGATTCATCATGAGAAATAAAAGTCATACAACACAGAAAGAACGGGAAGCTGAAAGAAGGAATGATGAACAGAAAATAGAAAGACGATGGAAGAGAACAGGAAGGTAGATGACATTGGGAATCTTAAGATGAGTTTGATTCACAAGACAACAAAATCAATAGATTTTGAATGAAATAGTAATAAAAAACAAAAATATCGGGTGACAACACAGAAATATATGATATTACAAAAATAAGAAAAGCATTGAAAGAACAACATTCCAGACCATAAAAGACAATAAATACATCGATCAATCAATCAGACAGTCAATCAAACAATGGATACATCAATCAAATAATCAACTAATCAATATATAAACAAATTAATAGAATAAAATAGAAAAATAATGAAAGAAAGAAAAATGTAATAAATGAGTAAATAGTAAAATATACAAACAAATGAATAAAATAATGAATAAATAGATAGACGATGAATAATACATGAATAAGAAAATAAAGAAAAAGACAAATTCAATAGATAAACACATTATTACATAAATAAATACATGATAAACAAGAGATTGGTGAATGAATAAACCAATAATATGTTTCAATAACTGACCAATTAATTAATTCACACACACACACACACACACACACACACACACACACACACACACACACACACACACACACACACACACACACACACACACACACACACACACACACATATATATATATATATATATGTATATATATATATATATACATATAGATATATTTGAATATATGTATATATATATATATATACATATATATATATAAAATTAATTGATGTATAAAGACGTGAATAAAAATTTATAGGTAAATGGATAATTAAACAAACAAATATATACATATATATATATATATATATATATTATATATATAATATATATATATATATATATATATATATATATACATATATACATATGTAAATACATTAGTGAATAGATGAATGAATGAATAAACAGAGACACAAATTAAACAATGAGTAAATAAACAAGAAAATAAACAAATAAGTAAACAAATAAATCAATCAATAAATAACAAATTCTATATATAAATAAATGAATAAATGTAGAACTAAATAAATCAATTAATTCAAATGAATAAATTGATGAGTAAATGAATAAGTAATTAAGTAAACAAGTAAACAAGTAAACAAGTAGACAAGTAGACAAGTAGACAAGTGAACAAGTGAACAAGTAGACAAATAGACAAGTAAACAAGTAAACAAGTAAACAAGTAAACAAGTAAACAAGCAAACAAGCAAACAAATAAACAAATAAACAAGTAAACAAGTAAACAAGTAAACAAGTAAACAAGTAAACAAGTAAACAAGTAAACAAGTAAACAATTAAACAATTAAACAATTAAACAATTAAACAATTAAACAATTAAACAATTAAACAATTAAACAATTAAACAATTAAACAATTAAACAATTAAACAATTAAACAATTAAACAATTAAACAATTAAACAATTAAACAATTAAACAATTAAACAATTAAACAATTAAACAATTAAACAATTAAACAATTAAACAGTTAAACAGTTAAACAATGAAACAATGAAACAATGAAACAATGAAACAATGAAACAATGAAACAATGAAACAATGAAACAATGAAACAATGAAACAATGAAACAATGAAACAATGAAACAATGAAACAATGAAACAATGAAACAATGAAACAATGAAACAATGAAACAATGAAACAATTAAACAATTAAACAATTAAACAATTAAACAATTAAACAATTAAACAATTAAACAATTAAACAATTAAACAATTAAACAATTAAACAATTAAACAATTAAACAATTAAACAATTAACAATCAAACAATCAAACAATCAAACAATCAAGCAATCAAGCAATCAAACAATCAAACAAGTAAACAAGTAAACAAGTAAACAAATAAAAAAACAAGTAAACAAGAAAACAAGTAAACACACAAGCAAGTAATCAAATAAACAAGTAAACAGGTCAAACAATCAATCACCCAATCAACCAATCAATCATTCATTGAAACAAACAGTCAGTTAAACAACCAATTAGTAGATAAGTAAATTAATAAATTGATATTTAAGATGAACAGATAAAAACAACCAATCAGTTAAACAATCAATTGATAAATAAATAAATTAGTAAACAGATAGGTAAGATGAATAAATAGATAAATAGACAGAAGTAAATATAAACGGATAAAATAAAAGAGAATAAATAAATAAATAAATAAATAAATAAATAAATAAATAAATAAATAAATAAATAAATAAAATAAGTGTACTGAAATTGGCTAACACTCCTGGTAACCACAACAAAGCTAGACGTACATATGTTTGTTCGTTTTACGCTCCCAACACGTTCGCATGTACGAACGAACAAGTTGGACATATACGTGGAATCATGTTTACTTGTTTTTCATGTACGCGTGTGCGCTCGAGCGCTCGTGTGTGTGTGTGTGTGTGTGTGTGTGTGTGTGTGTGTGTGTGTGTGTGTGTGTGTGTGTGTGTGTGTGTGTGTGTGTGTGTGTGTGTGTGTGTGTGTGTGTGTGTGTGTGTGTGTGTGTGTGTGTGTGTGTGTGTGTGTGTGTGTGTGTGTGTGTGTGTGCTCTGCTCCATCAGTCTTTGGCCATTTTTGTCACTTCAGTATAGCTTACAGGCTTATGGAAAATGTTATTAACTAAAGAATCTCTTTCTATGAATAATTTATGTATTTGGTTGGAAGGAAGAGAATTCAAGTTCAGACCTTTCCCAACTGCGCAAGCGCATAGGAGAAAGGTGACAGCTAGGCGCCTCATGGTGTAAGTACCTCAGCTTAACTACAGCTCACTTATGTCGTCGTTGCTATTCCAATAAGCTCACACGAAGAAGAACTACGAGTCACGAAAATGACTTTTTTTTTCCAAGAAGCAACTTTTCACGAACTCGCGGCGCTGTGGTTAGCGTTCTCGCCTGCCACTACGGTGGTCCGGGTTCGATTCCCGCCCAGGGCTGAAATAATGTCAGTATCGCTATGCTGCGGGGTGTTACTCCAACTCTTGTGGGCAGGTAGTTGGGTGTGTGTGTGCGTGTAAGGTCACCCCTAGATCGGTCATACGAGCTCCGAGCTCTCATCCGGGAGGTTAATGAATGTCGATCAGGAGTCCAACACGTGATCCAAGACCATGGTGAATGGTGAATCACTGCATTAGTCACACGGATACTTGTTATAAGCACGTTAAATCACCGTCACAGCAAATTAACTTCAATTTGTGATAGAATAACTACTGGACGATTATTAAAGGCTATTCTTAATACTTTATTCGTTAAAGACGCATATCCTAATGGCTTTGCTACAGAATGGTATATTTCTAATTAACCTGGCTACTAACAAGATGTATCATTATACTCCGTAGGGTTCCTTGATGACGATCAATTTAATGAAGGAACGTGGAGACGTTTGGGTAGATGGCTTTATTGTGTCTGTAAGTCATTTCGTCATTGTATTTTGATTCTCGGAAGAAATTCTGAAAGGGACGAAACGTTAGAAAAATAGAAAAGATCCTGATCTTTGTGTTTACTTCGCCATCTTAAATTCCCCTCTCCTCTTCTTCTGTTTTCTATTTTGTATTATGTGTATGCATATGCTTATGAAACTATGGTAGCGGTAAATATAATTATAACGATAACAATGATGGTGCCATCTGCATTAGCAACACCAACAATGATGACGACGATAACGACAATAACAAAAACAACATCAACGGTGACGACAGCCTCAGCGACGACAACGACAATCATAACAATAATCGCAACAAGAACAACGACGACGATAAAAACGACAACAAAATCAATGACCACCCAACAACAGTACAACAGCAACAACAACAATAACGAGGACGAAGACAGCATCAACAACAACGAAGAAAAAATGTCGACAATAACAACAACGACCATAATAAAAACGACAACAACAGCGACAATGAAGACGACGACAGGAACGACAGCGACAACAGAAAACGAATTAAGATCAACAACAAAAACATTCATAATTATAAGAAACAGACACTTTTTACCGTTATGATTTTTTTTATTACATCCTTTGTAAATTTTCACTTATTTCCTTTTTTTCTTCAACTTACTAACTAAAACACAATTTCAAATTACTCATAATGGCCTTCACCATCGCCTTTCAAGATTATTCGAACGCCCCATTATCCACTACTCACGCAAGCATATTAATCAATCTTTCCAATTGCGTGTCTTACGATAACCTCTGTTGTAGAAAACATTTTAACTTTTCATAATGGTACAGAAGAAGTCTCCAGCCTTCCTTGGGTATCAAACTAACTAACTAACTAACTAACTAACTAACTAACTAACTAACTAACTAACTAACTAACTAACTAACTAACTAACTAACTGACTGACTAACTAACTAACTAAGTAACTAAGTAACTAACTAACTAACTAACTAACTAACTAACTAAGTAACTAGCTAACTAGCTAACTAACTAACTAACTAACTAACTAACTAACTAACTAACTAACTAGCTAACTAACTAACTAACTAACTAACTAACTATTTAACTAACTAACTATACAGATATTCCTCCAGGGCCCGCATCTGTATGTACTCGTATATATTTTTTGGTTGTTCTTGAATTATTCTAAGAATCATGTGCTCCTCTATGCCAGATATGACAGACTTGTTAAAGAATGGCAGCGTTGCCCTCAAAGCACCTAGGGCAAAGGTGGCGGATAATTTTCTTACACCTGTTTTTATTTTTTCATACATTATTCAAGCAAAGAAACAACCAAACAAGCAAATAAAAATCAAAGAAACAAGCAAAAAGCAAGAAAACAAACAAACATACAATCTAGCAATCACGCAACTAACTAACTAACTAACTAACTAACTAACTAACTAACTAACTAACTAACTAACTAACTAACTAACTAACTAACTAACTAACTAACTAACTAACGAACCAAATAACTAACTAACTAACTAACTAACTAACTAACTAACTAACTAACTAACTAACTAACTAACTAACTAAAACTCACTACCTAACTACCTAACTAATTAACTAACTAACTAATTAGCCAACTAACTAACTAACTAACTAACTAACTAACTAACTAACTAACTAACTAACTAACTAACTAACTATTGTAATGGTGACATAGAATATTCTTTGTGTGTTGTACATACGTATTTGTAATATTGTTCATTTATTATTACTGTGAGATATGACATTATTATATACATTAAATATTACACATTATATTATATACATTATTTGAGAACCAAATGTTCATTTGAGCGTTTTCCCGCCAAAGGGAGATTGGTCGCGTCGCCTGGCGTCAATCTTCATTTTGCATACGAAGCAACCCCTATACAACTAACTGATTAGCTAACTAACTAACTAACTAACTAACTAACTAACTAACTAACTAACTAACTAACTAACTAACTAACTAACTAACTAACTAACTAACTAACTAACTAACTAACTAACTAACTAACTAACTAAATAATAAATAAATAACTAGCTAAGTGACCAACTAACTAACTAACTAACCAACCACCCAACCAATTAACTAACTAACTACCTAACAAACTAACAAACTAACAAACTAACAAACTAACTAACTAACTAACTAACTAACTAACTAACTAACTAACTAACTAACTAACTAACCAACCAATTAACAAACAAACGAAAAACTAGCAAAATAACTAACTAACTAATTGTCACGTTATGTCACAACTCTGCCTGATCTCAGGCTGACTAGCATCCTTTACATTTTTTTACATAACATAAAAACATTAATTGTTACACCTCTTTATTTTCTTCCTCCACTCTTTTATACTCACAGATAACCCTGTTGTAATATTTGCCTGGTTTCCCTTTTCCAGTTATGCACAAACAGCAAGAAACGCCGTCGGGTCATTTTCTAACGAATGCATGTCGGATGTGGAACGACGTTGTAGTGGAAAGATAATTGGTGTAGGAATGTGTGTGTGTGTGTGTGTGTGTGTGTGTGTGTGTGTGTGTGTGTGTGTGTGTGTGTGTGTGTGTGTGTGTGTGTGTGTGTGTGTGTGTGTGTGTGTGTGTGTGTGTGTGTGTGCGTATGTGTGTGTGTGTACAAATGAATGAGAATATTCTTTTATATGACTTATATCTCTTTAGTACACGTTTACTAAGCTTCGTTCTTCGCGATAATTCACAATTTTCTTACCAACAGACGACCAAGCAAAGCTGACTCAACAGAATTCTGTGTCTGACTAACTAACTTTTCGATTTGTTTTTTCTTGATTTTAAAATGAATTAACAAAACTCTTACCTATACTGGCTTCAACATTGCTGTTTTTTTTTTTTTTTTAACCTCCTTCACATTATGGCGTCTATATTCAACTCTTCTATCAATCAAGTCTGCCAACAATCAATTTCAATCATATATAGACGTATAGAAATCCAATCCTGATTACGCGATTAGCTTCTATATTATATTTCTGGTTATCTATATTTTCTAGGTACCTGCCATCAATTAATTTATTCATATATAAACGTATAGAAATCCAATAATAATTACCCATTAGCTTCTATATCATATCCCTGGTTATCTATAATTTCTGATTACCTGCCAGCAATTAATTTTATTCATATATAGACGTATAAAAATCCAATACTGATTACCCATTAGCTTCTATACCATATCCCTGGTTATCTTTTTTTTTTTTTTTGGGGGGGGGGATACCTGCCAACAATAAATTTTAGTCATATATAGACGTATAGAAATCCAATCCTGATTACCCATAAGCTTCTATATTATATCACTGGTTATCTATATTTTCTGGGTACTTGGCAAAGAACCGCGTGTTAAAACGACGATGATGAACTAAAAAATTAATTTTGATCCTCCCAAAAGCTACAAGATGCAAGGTTGACCCGTCATCCAGGAGGTGCCAAGATAAGAGGGAGGGAAGAGGGTAGAGGAGAGTGGAGTATGTAGGGGATGGAATGGGTGGGAGTGGTTTCAATGTCTTTTTTTTTTTTTTTTTTTAACCACTCTTGTAAAGGGGAAAAAGTCTTTGGAATATGTATGTATGTATGTATGTATGTATGTATGTATGTATGTATGTATGTATGTATGTATGTATGTATGTATGTATGTATGTATGTATGTATGTATGTATGCATGTATTTATGTGTATATGTGTGTATGTGTGTGTGTATGTATGTATGTATGTATGTATGTATGTATGTATGTATGTATGTATGTATGTATGTATGTATGTATGTATGTATGTATGTATGTATGTATGTATGTATGTATGTATGTATGTATGTATGTATGTATGCATGTATGTATGTGTATATGTGTGTATGTGTGTATGTATGTATGTGTGTGTATTTATGTATGTATGTATGTGTGTATGTATGTATGTATGTATGTATGTATGTATGTGTGTGTATGTATGTATGTGTGTGTATTTATGTATGTATGTATGTATGTATATATGTATGTATGTATGTATGTATGTATGTATGTATGTATGTATGTATGTATGTATGTATGTATGTAGCGTTCATGTGATATAAGCGAAAAAAACATCGAAGACCTCACTCATGCTGAGCTAAAACCAGCTCAGTATCATATCACCTTTTAGATATTTTTTTTATTTGTTTATTTATTTGTTTTATTTATCTATTTAATTATCTATTTATCTTTATTTATTTATATATTTACTTATCTATTATTTATTTATTTATTTATTTATTTGTTTGTTTATTTAATTATTTTATTGATTGATTGATTGATTTATGTATTTATTCATTTGTATGTATTTATTTATTTATTTATTTATTTATTTATCTATTTATTTATTTATTTATTCATTTATTTATTTATTTATTCATTTATTCATTGCCAACCATTAGGTGATGTGTTTCGGGGCCTTCGCTGAAAGGATCTTGAATTCTCTTGAATAAGATCATCTGACGATCTTCATATCTTTGTGCATCATATTACTAAAGAGATAAAGATACCGGAAAGTGTTTTATGTAATTAAACGTAGTAAATAATAAATACATTGATAAATGAATAAAATCATAAGTGGATATGTAAACAAATAAATAGGTGAATAAGTGACTAAAGAAATGAATAAATACATGAATAAATAAATGAGTAAATAAATAGATAAATATATAAATGAATATAGAATAATCAGATGAATAGATAAATGAATAAATAGGTAAATGAGTAGATAAAAAATGGACAAACAAAAACAGATTACATAAATAAATAAAACATAAATAATTGAATAAACGAACGAGTAGATTAACAAATTAATAAAGCAACAAATAATCATATATAAGTTGCATATTTTGGTACTCAAATGACACTGATAGATTTTTAGCCGCATTTCCAATTCACCAATTCCTTCTTCAGCCAATATCCTTCAAAAATTCATATCTATTTGTGGTGAATAGACGCCTACGCTTTACACAGTTCTATCAATCCATTATGCAAAAGTTTCCTCAAACACCTACTCTAACCACCTTTCACTGAGTAGGTTTAGATAAATTTATGCTAATATAATTTACTTCTGTGAGCAACTAACGTGCTGTACCACGCTTGTTTATAAGTTTATATCTATGTATATACTAAAAGCTTTTCATTTTCTCTTCGCATTAAGAGAAGTTTATCCGTGTTGAACAACATATTAGGATGATTAATGAGTCTAGTGAAACTCTTGCGTAAATTAATTGTCTATTATACATTTATACAATGACCGTTCGTCAGGGAATGCCCTGGCAGTGTGTCTTTTTCGATATGGGAATGTCCTGTTAAGAGCGAGAAGACTGCTATGACTCTCGTGACGTGAATTATACTCAAAACATCACGATACAGAAGACCAATTTTACTGAGGCGTTTTGGCTATATCATAAGGTAAGTTATTATCCCAAGTTCGATGGTAATGAAACGATAGTAGCATATTATGACTGACAAATAATTAAACTAATTCTATACGGGCACATCATCACAAGCATGAATAATTCTTTGACAATTGCCTCCACCAAACAACACCTAATGAAGAGCAAACAGTTCAGAGTTTACAACTGGAATTACACATATAAAAACTTTGATATATGTGAAGGCCATCACCAGGACCTAAATAGACAAAGTCAATAGTACATTTCATGCTGTCGTGTAGTTTCCTCAGTTGAATTTTTTTCCAGATTGTCTATCCTATCAATGTATTTCTATGTACTGTGCTCTGTCTTTAGGAAAATCTCAGATTGAAACAAATCTACCAATCTATTGTTTACTATAATAACAAATATAATGATTTCCTAATTAGACACTAAATAAATATGGTGACGTATTTATCTTTAGGAAGTTCTCAGATTGAAACAAGTCTACTAATCTATTCATTACTATAATAGCAAATATAATGATTCCCTAATTAGACACTAAATAAAAATTGCAAATTTGTGACGTATTTATTATTTCTGTACAAACAGGGGCATTAGCTACATTTATCACTTAAGCAACATTGGAGCTTAATAATGTTTTTTTCTCTGAAAGAACCACGTTGCGACCAACTAACAAAACCGCATATTGGTGTATAAAAAAAGAATTAGTATAAGTATATGTCTATTTCATTCGTTGATAAAACAGAAAAAAATAGAATTATGAGTGTAATAGCATGGAATAAATAAGAAAACAACTTTCACCAAGTATTACAATAAATCACAATGGAATTTCCACCCCACAGCAGAGCTTTCGATGTATAACGAAATCGAACACAATACGAAAACAATGCACGGGTATGAACAACACGAATGATAAAGTATATCAAGTAAATGAATAAACAAGTTGATTAAATGAGTAGCGTGTCTCGGATCCTAGCGTTTCGTATTCCCGCGGAGCGATGGCGGGAATTTCAGAAGAGGTTTCATAAAGCTTATGGTGACTTCAAGAAAACGTTTGACTCAGTACTTCGTGGGATGCTCTGGGATCCTTTGCGGATCCGTGGAACTACTGAGAAGATTATTGACTTAATGTCTGAATCATGCTCTGGGTCAGAGAGGACTGTAAAGTATGGTGAGGCGTGTTCATCCTTTTTCCTGTTAATTCAGAAGTGAGGCAAAGATGTGTTCTCAACCAAGAACTTTCCAATCAACTACTTGGACTCAGTATTGGACAAAGTTGTCGATCAATGTAGTTGCGGAGAACCTTTGTTGATGATGTTCTTCTTCTTCCGGAGCCGTTGCATATCCTGGTTGTAACCCTTGAGTCACTGTACAAAGAGGCGAGACCACTTAGTCTTGAGGTCTCCTGAGCCAAGACCATGGTTCGGTCTTTTGAGGGCTTACTGGAAGACCTAGTTCAATCTGTCCATGCATATGGTGGGAGCATTAAGCTCTTGAAGAACCTCACATCCATTGATTGCGTGGTGCATAACAATAGTGGATCATGTCAGGAAGTACTTCTAAGGAGTTCCATTGCCCAGTGTGTTATGGACACAATCAACCAAAGCATATGGTGTTGTCTATGTAATGCAGGAAGACTAAGATCCGAATCTTCAAGTCACATGTACTCTTTGTCCTGCTGTATGACTGTGAGACATGAAGACCGTATGTTGACTTGAAGAGGCGTTTCGATGTCTTTGGTACCAAGTGTCCTTTGAGAATGATTTTATACCAAACCAAAGACTGCGCTGTGAGATTCAGTCTAGGCCATTTGCCAATAAAACCTGTGGACGTCATCTCCAGCTATATGGATTTTTAACACGTTTCTCTGAGGCTGATCCTATTCAGCGTTGTCTCCACAAAAGACAACCCTATATAGGGGGGAGACGAAAAGAAGACCACCACAGAATTCATGTCTGCGTCATTGCCAATATAATCTGTGGACGTCAACTCCAGCTATATGGGTTTTTAACACGTTTCTCTGATGCTGATCCTACTCAGCGTTGTCTCCACAAAAAACAACCCTATACAGGGGAGACGAGAAGAAGACCACCACAGAATTCATGTCTGCGTCAGGTTAATTAAACCTGTCGAGAGTTGTTTGGAATGGGAAGGGTGTCTGCATGAGAGCTTGCTCAGAGAAACGGTGGGAAACATGAGGACTGGCGATGGGGGTATGAATGATACAAAGCTCTCTCTGGAGTACGCTTCCAATTAATGATGATGATGAACACCTAAATGAACTGTGGGTTTTAAATAGGCATCACTGTATATGCTAATACCACTCAAGACGAGAATAATTCTTCAAAACACACATATACATACACACACACACAAACACACACACAAACACACACACACACACACACACACACACACACACACACACACACACACACACACACACACACACACACACACACACACACACACGCACGCACGCACACGCACGCACACACAAGCACGCACGCACGCACACACACACACACACACACACACACACACACACACACACACACACACACACACACACACACACACACACACACACACACACACACACACACACACACACACACACACACACACACAAACACACACACACACACACACACACATATATATATATATATATATATACATATATATATATATATATATATATATATATATATATATATATATATATATATATATATATATATATACATATATATGAGCTCTGAGGTCTCTTCCGGGAGGGAAATAGCTGTCGATCACGAGTCCAACACGTGATCCAAGACCATTGTGAATCACACATATACACACATACGCCCACACACACACATACGCACACACACACACACACACACACACACACACACACACACACACACACACACACACACACACACACACACACACACACACACACACACACACACACACACACACACACACACACACACACACACACACACACACACACACACACACACACACACACACACACACACACACACACACATACACACTCACATACACACTCACACACACACACACACACACACACACACACACACACACACACACACACACACACACACACACACACACACACACACACACACACACACACACACACACACACACACCTAGACATACAAGGCAATTGTTGACGGTAGCCCCTGTAATAATTTTGCGCTGTCATTACTATTGATCGAATAGACAGTTACGCTAATTTATAATCAGTTGATACTAAGATCATGAAATGAGTGGAAGTTGACGGGGGTTGTAAACTACAGTAGAAAGATACTGGTAAGTGTTATGACTGGATCCAGAAATGGAGAGTGAAATTCGATATAACGAATTTTGAAAATGTAAACATTTGTCATAGCAGGAAATCATCGAGAAATTGTAGACATGAATATTATTTCATGCCAAAGACAAAGGATGAAATGATTTTGGAGTTTGAAACAAAAATTATTTACTGAAAGAAAACTTCAAGTGTGAAGAAATATATATAATGCTAGTATACACAATGGTAGCGCATCAATAAACGCGTGATCACATAATATAAAAAACAACGGAAATCAGATAAATGTGGCCATTTCCCACAATGCAAGACTGAAAGGAAACAGGTGATATAGTAATGATATTCAGGTAAAAAAAAAGAACAAAAACAAGAAGGTCTGCTGGTATGAAAGGAAAGAATAGCAAAGGATCAAAGAAAACAATAAGAAAGGTAGACTACATAAAAAGACGCTAAAAAATATATAATTCTTCATAGATACATCAGTGTCTGGAACAGATTAGGAGACCAAGGACATGAATTGATTTTAGGCAACGTTTGGACCTTATGACCACAGTTCTAACCACGTATAATACAATAAGGGAAACACTACTAAATATATATATACCAGCACACACACACACACAGACACACACTCGCAGGAAGAGGGTAATAAATCGACACAAAATGTTAAGACAGGAATTTAAATACGAATATGCATTTTTGAGTAAGTTAACAACCACTGTAAAGCAACATGATTTTTTTTACCACGAACAGAATGAGTATAAGAATATGTATTATTGGAGTGATAGATATCAAAAGAATAATAGAATTTAAAACCAATCCGGTACCCATGGAAGTGTCTTCAGTTTACAGAAAAAAAAAAATCGGCAGCGAGTAATTGCAAACGAAACAAAATATTCTAATCAATCACTCAACTTCGGGCGACTCTGGACTAGAAAAAACGATCAGTTCGGAAAATGAAGAAACATCTCAACCTCAAGCCACCTCTTTCCTCCTCCCCCACTCCCCCACCCCCTCCTGAACGAAAATCCAATTGTCGGTTTGCGAACACCTCGCCGTTCCTCCATTCCGCGTGTTCGGAAAACTGATGAATAATAAACGCCTGGCCACACACAGCCCGATCAATAACAAAAACAACAATAGTGGTGCGCCGGCCACTACCGTGGACGTAGCTTCCAAAGTGACCCTTCCGAGTTCGGCCCGTGGTGTCTGCCTCAAAGTCAAAAAGGTTAAGCGTGTCGATGACCCCAACACGCGTTGAGTGCGATGTGCAGGTGTCGTTGTGGAGAACATCGGGGGAGGGAGGAGGGAGGAAGGAGGAGGGAGGAGGGGAAAGTCGCTTGAGGGGAGAGGGGTAATGAGTCACTGTTTACGTGGGGCGTGGACGGGAGTATTTGGGGGTGGGAGGGTAGTTCTGACCGCCGCCAACTGATTACGATTCACACAAATTGGTCTGATTGTTTATTATTATTTGCTTGATTCTCATTTATTATTAGTTATATATTAATTTATTATTATTTACTATTTACCTGTTTGTTTATTATTTAACTATACCTATGCATTTATTTTATCTATCATTATTTACTTATTATAGTTTTATTTATTTATTTATTTTGTATACGCCACCATATACATGATGAGTAATATCACTCACTCACTCACTCACCCCACTCACTCACTCACTCACTCACTGGTCCAGCACATCCTCCCAATCTTGCTGACTGGGCGGTTACCGACTCAGCACTTCATGCCCGTGAGACTAGCACTATCAAGAAGCAACCATACACACACACACACGAACATACTCATAAGTGCAGACAACCTCTAACTCACAAAACACACGACAACCAAAAATTAATTAACCCTTCCCCCCATGAAATAAATAATAAAGTAAATAACACATAGCAAGTAATTAAGAACATTATAGTTTATTTGCTGGAACCCAAACATTCCTATTAAAAAATCTTGTTAAAACATTTACCAGCACCTCCTATTTTGCTGTGTCAGGACTTCCGACGAACAAAAAGTCGATGCTCCAGACCAGGAGCGGTCGGTCCGATGATATGTACAGAGACATTAAAATAGTGCACTGTGGTATAGAAACAGAGTGATATTCAGATAGCTTGGAACTAATATCTTGACAGATAGACACAAACAAAATGATAGTGTTTAAGTTATCAAATATTTACCCATATTTGAAGAAGTGATTGACATTGTGTAAAATATAGAAGAAATTGTGAAGAAGTGAACTTATTTAATAAACAAAAAAGGTGTTGCATTGAGTTTGGTGTTCCCTCCTTAAGTTCTGTCTTATGTAATCACTCAACAACGGTTGAGGATACATTAAATGGCGGCAGCGGTGTTCGCTCCCACGTCTCAAGAGAAGAAAACCGAATAAAATCGTCAGCCATTCAAGCCACGCCTACCAGAAGAAAGGATATCAAGGCCTCCTCACCGCAAAGATCTCGTCACACACACGCAACCCTATACATCTCCCTCCACCAACCGCTCCCTTCGAGACGGCGATACCAACTCAAACCATCACAGTCTTCGAATCGGTGGTGAAATTTAGGACTTTAGATTTCAAACCACCTGGTGGCAGTGAGCTCCCAACAATATATCCCGTATCACCAATAACAAGTTCTGACTGCCCTTCAAGAGCCTCTTCTCTCTACACAGCGCCGTGTCCAGTCACTTCCCTTCACTCCCTCCGTCCTCACCCGAGAACGATACGTGCTGACCACTGCACCTACACCACACGACTTTAGTCAAGACCCAGTCAACCCAGTGCACTATACGTACGTCGTCATCACCGACTCCAAATTACCTAACCACTTCTAAACAAGGTAAATAATATATCAACCCCTCACAATACTTGATAATATTGATAATCCTCCCCTCACCAATCAAAACCAACCTCCCTGATACTCGCCTTCTCTCCCTTTTCACGAGAACGTCAATGAGGCACCTCCCCGCAAATATCCTCACCTGGAGGTAATTGCACACCACTGAACTCTTATATCTACCAACTATCCTACTACCAAGGAGACCTTCCCAAATCTTCGTACGTAAGGACAAACAAGTCTACGGGCCGCCACAGCCACACCTGACGGACCTGCACATACGTCAATATACCTAAACCCAATCATACCTTTCAAGGTATTCTAATGTTCATTATATAGACAATCTTGTAAGATTCACTTTCACCTTCATATCACCAATATATAATTAACGATAGCTTAACTTCATTTTCCCTTCTTTGATTAATAATTCAGTCTCTAGTGATTTAATAATTCAAACAAAAATATCATTTTACAAAACTAAGTTACATAATTAAGTTAAAAACATTTTTGCATACTTCTATCTTGTACCTTCCCAATTTATTATTTAGAATAATATATTTTCAACTTTTACAATAACCTGTATAATCACATTACTTTTTCTTGCCAATATCAAATATTACCTTTTTCTTGCCAATATCATATATGCCCATTTATATTGTATATCTTTTTACCTTTTACAATAACTTATATATATTTTTTTACTATATGTAATTACATTTTTTGTTGCAATATTACCATTGTATACCCATTGAAACCCTATACCCCCCTCTTATCTAACCATAACATACTACCCCTTAGATAATGTATACCAAATATTTCTAATTTAACTATTTCAACTTAGACCTCCTATCTCACCTAACTACTTTCTATACCTGTTAAGTCATACATGCATCTCTAGTTAGACACTAACATGGCTACAGGTACGAGAGCCAAGGTCAGAAATTTACTTCAAGGAATTCTTTCCTCATCTAAAGAAGATAAACCCTCTCAAGACCAAGACCATGACACGACTAAGGCAGATTCTCAAATACTTCCTGAGGAATACTATGACCACATACCCCTTCACCATGACCACTCACGAGAAGACCCTTTTAACCCCTTCCAACTACAACACTTGCCCAACCCCCTCCCTCACTCCACACCAAAACTTCAAGTTACCCCTCAACTAGATCCTCAACAACAACCCCCCCACACTCCATCACAACCCCAAATTCCCCCTCACCTAGACCCTCAACAACAACCCCCCCACACCTCTCCGCAACCCCAAATTCCCTCTCATGTCAACCCTCAACAACCACCCCCCCACATCCCAACCCCCCTGATTCCCCTGCAACAATCCCTAAACCCCACAAACCATGCATACGAGAACTTTGCCTTCCCTTCTCCCAACTTCCCATCTGGTCAACCCACCTCCACACCACACCCCCAACCACCACCTAACCTTGCCCCAAACCCATCACAACATCCTAACCCACAACTTCAACCTACAATAATTAATAACTACCAAACCATTACCCCTCTAACCGAAATTCCAACCTTCTCTCAAGCTAGCGGACTCTCCATCACAGACTTCCTGACAGCATGTGATATTTTCTTTTCTAAAAACCCAAACTACTCTGACTTAGATAAGATAAATCTATGCCGCCAGAAAATAGAAGCATCGGACGAACATAGGTCCACGGCTCGGATGCTAGATAGTTTGATAGCCACAGGGATCACATATAGCAATTATAAGCAACATCTGTTAAATGTCTTTCAAAGCAAACAAACAAACAACATTAGCTTTATCCTCACATTTCTAAATGATACTAGAGTTCAAAAACAAAGCAACGTTAAAGATAATGTTGCAAACACAATTAAAGAAATTAGGGGAAATTTGTACAACAATAGCCCATGGACTTACACAGACAACCTATGCTCATTACTAGAGATAGGTCTCTATCTTTCCCAACTCCCTCCAAAGTGCCAAAGAGAAGCCACAAAAAGGGATTTAAACACTAGTAACCCATTAGCTTATACTTACATCTTATACATCACCAACGCTTGCAACATCTGACCAGCACCATTTTGCTAGACTAAATAGCCTTCAGTCACAACAGCCCCCTAGCCCCAATCTAGCGCAACCATCTAACTGGTGTTCCTACCATCTTTCAACAAGTCACAACACCAGAGACTGCATACAGAAACAACAAATGCAAGCACAACACCGCGCTACCCCTTGCTCAGTTCATGGAACTACTTCCCACACGGATTCTCAGTGTAGAGCGCAACAATACCAACAACCACAGGTACAACACCGCGCCACCCCTTGCTCAATTCATGGAACTACCTCCCACACTGATTCTCAGTGTAGAGCGCAACAATACCAACACCCACAGGTACAACACCGCGCTACCCCTTGCTCAATTCATGGTACCTCCCACACTGATTCCCAATGTAGAGCTCAACAGCAAACCAAACAACTTCCACCCACCCCTAGACCACCCACCATGTCTAAACCAACACAACCAGGCAAATACTGCAACCTACACAAAACCACAACTCACTCCAACGAAGAGTGTTCTAAACAAAAATCACCCGCTCCCTGCTGAGCCATGGGAAACACTTGGCATTGACTTCCTGAAAATGCCAACGAGCCATCAAGGTTCCAATTATGTACTCACGGCAGTCGATTATCTGTCCAAATACACCATACTAGTCCCATTACAAGACAAAACAGCAGAGACTGTAGCCAAAGCCTTAGTTAACAATATATTCTGCAGATACAACATTCCCACACGAATGTTATCTGACAACGGGTCAGAGTTAAAAAACGAAGTAATGCGCGAAATAGCACAACTTTACAATGTAGATCAAACTTTCGCCACTGCCTACCACCCACAAGGGAATGGACTAACTGAGCGCACTATCGCAAAGTGCTTGAAGTCCTCAGACCTTTGGTCAACGATCTCATGAACAGTTGGGAAGATTGGCTACCACAGGTACAAGCCAGTATCAACAGCACAGTCAACTCCGCAACAAAGATGTCCCCCCATGAGATCATTTTTGGCCAAAGAATGCGCCTTCCCTACCAAATCTTCACCCCCCCCTTATACAATCTAGATAATCTCACCCAATGCCTAAAAAGAGGAATGCAAACCATTTATAAGCAAGTCAGAGAAAACCTCAAAGTAGCCCAAGAAAGAACAAAAACAAAACAACACAGACGTTCATCTCCACTTGACATAACACTTGGAGACACAGTCATGGTCAAAGACTCAAGCAGGACTAACAAACTCAAACCCAAGTTCCTAGGCCCCTTCACAGTCACAAGCTCACTCCCTAACAATGTTTTCCTACTAACAGATCCTTCCGATCACACAACCGTAACCATACATGGAGAGAAATTGAGAAAAGTTAAACTCAACCTCGACCCAACTCCACCCCCCACCTACAACCCACCTACCGCACTCACACATAATTCACCCAAACGCAAGTCCCATCCCATGACTCTGCGTCGACGCAACTAAACATGCACTCTAGCTCTCGCCCCTGAAGATGCAGGACGTCATGCATCTCTCAGTGGAGGTTAAAATGGCCCATTTCCAATAAGAACTCCTTTCCGCATATCTATCAAAACTTCTCCACTTCCTTCCGACCAATATAACCTTAGCAAGAGTCAGATAGACATATCCTCATTCACTAAGACATAACCTTCATCCTCCAGAATGAAATACAACACTACTACCCCATCCTAGCATCAACTATCTTTCAAGAATTTATTCTTATCAACATACCTATGGACCCGATCAAGAGATTCTCCCTTTGGGAATTTTATCCCTTCCCCTACCCCTGTCAAAACCGCACAATGACCCTCAACCTACCAACCTCCACCATCCTAAAATCGACAGACGGCCAATGGATTTCACTGACCTCACCGGAAACCATGGCAAACTTGCAAGATAGCACGACCCAACTTCCATATCTGTCCAGCTTACCCCTTCCATTTCCAATTAACCAAATCCCAACCTTGCCTCTCAGAACTCACAACACCCAAAGTCAATTTTTCCGAGACGTGTGACTTTCGCTTCTCAGACAACACTCAAATACACCACACCCACGTAGGACATAAACACTTCATATTTCTTCCCCACCCCACATTAGTGTCAGTGATATGCCTACACAAACCACCCTCCCATCATAGGATCAACGGCTCTATCACTCTACCAGACACCTGCCACATCTACATGATGGACTCAATGCTCCTCCCAAACAAACTCCACCAACAAGGCACTCTCAACATGACCCACGATCTAGGTCCCATAACCCAACTAACACTCCCACCCCTCCCTAAGATCCCCGATACCATCCTCCCAAGTAAGATAGACATGGTACACCTCCTAAATAAATCAACTACCCTTGATATGGACTCCTTAGACCTACATTACAAAATATTACCTTATGCCTCCACTGCCCTCTCAATCTTAATCATCCTCTTTCTATTAGTGGTACTAACCAAATTACTTTGCACGAAATAAGACCATCAAACATTTTCAACCCCCCTTTCCCAAATTATTGTAAACCTAGATGTTGAACTTTGTACCTCACCAATATCTTATCTTACTATAGTGACATACATACTCATAGATAAGAGTTCCTCAGAAAAGACAGATTGTGCCAAACAAACTCATAGATAAGAGTTTCAGAAAAGACAGATACTGACATACAAACTCACAGATAAGAGTTTGTCAGAAATAATAAGAAAGTGTCACAAAAACTCTTAGATAAAAGTTGAATATATGTAATGTTGGTGAGACACAACCATATTCTTTTTTCAGAGACACAACATCGCATACCCATCCTTCTAGCTCAAAATGCCCTCTTGGGACCCCACAATCACTTCAACATCACACCCCCCATCTCCACATATATCCACCCAAGATTTTGTGTCTCTGACTTTATAACTATATAACCATATATATGTATAGATATTTTCTTAACCATGTAACATTAGGTGCCGGGAGCCACCTAACCCCAGGGGGAGGGCGATATGTATACGCCACCATATACATGATGAGTAATATCACTCACTCACTCACTCACCCCACTCACTCACTCACTCACTCACTCACTGGTCCAGCACATCCTCCCAATCTTGCTGACTGGGCGGTTGCCGACTCAGCACTTCGTGCCCGTGGGACCAGCACTGCCAAGAAGCAACCAACACACACACACACACGAACATACTCATAAGTGCAGTCAACCTCTAACTCACAAAACACACGACAACCAAATAATAATAAACCCTTCCCCCCTGGAAATATTATATACTGTAAATAACATATAGCTAGTAATTAAGAACATGATAGTTTATTTGCGGGAAACCAAACATTCCTATTAAAAAATCTTGTTAAAACATTTATCAGCACCTCCTATTTTGCTGTGTCAGGACTTCCGACGAACAAAAGTCGATGCTCTAGACCCGGAGCGGTTGGTCCGATGATACGTACAGAGACATTAAAATAGTGCATCATCAGTGTGGTCTAAAAAAAGAAATCGTATTTTTCTTTTTTCATTAAGTAACTTGATTAAAATTGGATCAACCTATATGTAAATACCTATAAAGAAATAACTATATGATATTCCGTACCACTAAAACTCTGCTATAAAAAAAAAAAATTCTTTTAAAACACAAATTAAACATTATTTAGAATATACAAAAAACACAATTCATGACAAAAGATATATAAACATACAAGCAAAGAATCTTTCACTTGAAGAGTTCAAGCAATTTCGGACTATCTTCGTTTAGTGCTGGATGATTTTATGACTACTAGTGCTTCTAGTAATATTAGATCATAGTCGTTGTTTGTTTGTTCAATTACCTTCAAGGTGTAACCCTTAATACTATGATTGTCTTTTCAGGCATTGTCTGGAATGGTACTGAATGCAGGCCTGGTCAGTGGCCTGGTCTCGTAATCTGATGTTGGTCTCATAATCTGTTCCAGAAATTGATGCATCCACGTAGAATTATGTTTTTCCAGGCGTCTTTTTAATCAGTCTGCATTTCTTATCATTTTCTTTAAACTCTTGCTATTCTTTTCTTCCATACCAGCAGACCTCCTTGTTTTGTTCTTTTTGTTATATAAATAGCATTACTATATCGCCTGTCTCTTTTCAATCTTACATTGTGGGGAATGACCATATGTGTCTGACTTTTCATTGTTTTTATATTATGTGATCACGCGTTCATTGATATGCTACCATTGTGTTTACTAGCAATACATACCTTTATTTATACTATTGAAATCTTCTTTCAGTAAATAATTTCTTGTTAAAACTCCAAAGTCCTTTTCCTCCTTTTCTTTGGCATAGATTTATATTCATACTATAACTTTTCGAAAGTTTCCTGCTATGAAAAATGTCTAGATTTTTGCGATAACAATGGACGAAGGGTTAAATAGTGATGTTAGTAAGTTTGCGGACGACACTAAAATAGGACGCCTAATTAGGTCAGGAGACGACGCCCAGATTCTGCAGGATGACCTTAATAAGCTGTTAACATGGTCGGTGAAGTGGCAAATGAACTTCAATATCTCTAAGTGTAGCGTGTTAAACGTAGGGCTACACAACCCCGAAAATAGATACAACTTAGATAACACGTTTTTAGACAAATCTGAGTGCGAGAGGGACTTGGGAGTTCTGGTGAGTCCGGACCTTAAAACCAGGAAGCAGTGTATTAGCGCCAGAAATAAAGCTAACAGAGCATTAGGCTTCATTGCTAGAACGGTAACGAATAGAAGTGCAGAGGTAATTATTAAACTCTACCTAGCGATAGTTA